>NW_026112262.1:7500-176342 GCF_024679095.1 Eriocheir sinensis
TTCCTCTGTACCATGAACCACTAAAATCCCTCCCAGCAGCAGCTTTCTCCTTCTCCATTCCTTCCTTGTTGGCCTCATTGTCAGGCAAGCACAGTGCAGGGAGGTGCTAAAATATACCCAATCAGATCAGGAGACTCCGGAGATGGTGGTGTTGACGGCTGCATGCTCACTAGATGCCCTGTATTGGGGGGACAGGAGAAGGGAATCACCAGCAAACAAACTGTGAGACAAAGGAGAAAAGGAAACAACTAAGAGAAAGGGAAAGAAAGAAAGGTTACTGACCCAAAAATCTAACAGAAGGGTTTGCACAAGTCCACTCATGAGCTGAATCTTGAGGATAACAATTGTAAAGCATAAAACTACCCCTGAAAATGCCCTGTGAAAGCCTTTTTAATTATATTTCTCAGGTTCAGGGTACAGAGGAAGGGTCACACTACCACCAGGGTCTTAAAACTATCTTTGAAAATGCCCAAAACCTCTACCAAAGCCTTGTCAGATGTGGGTTTCTTCATGTTCAGGGTACATTGAAGGGGTCACACTACCACCGGGGTTCTAAAACTAGCCCTGGATGTGATGTATACAGTGGGTTTAAAACCTTCACACCCACAGTACTGCTTCATTTTCCTCTGTACCATGCAGGGAACCAATCTCCTCCTGGTGCTGAGGGAAATATGTGCTACCTAATATATGGACGTATTTGGCCGCTCATAGAAGGTGCTCAGCTTCTTAGACTGTTTTGTGATCCCAGTGATAATTTTGCATGGCTTCTGCACCTTGAACTGGAGAACCATCCTTGAAAACCCGATTCATTTAATAATATTGGCCTCTACCGTACATACTAATTAAATATCATCCATTCCGTACCAACTGTCATGTCAATCTCAATGCAGCCTGAACCAGTCAGGGCAGTTGTATAGATGTATAGCATAGTCTCAGTTCACCTTCCCAGTGGTGCCTCCTTGCTCCTTGGCGCCTTTCTGAGCATGCTTTGGTTACATGTGCCTTTGTTACCACTAAATCTAGTCTCTGCCTTCCTAACACTGCTGTCAACACGTTGCTGCTCTATGATAAAACAACTGCCTGGCTTGATTTTCTGGTTAAGGTCTATGTTCTTATACATGTCTGGCTCCCATTACAACTATTTTTCAAGGCCTTTGTTACCTCTGGATGTAGTCTCCTTACATGAACTTGCCTTGCTAAAACTGATGTTAAGACTTTAGCATTACTGCTATAAAAAATATAAAAAAACCCAGCTGCGTGCGTATTTATTTTTGGATCAAGGTCCAGATTCTTATGTATCAGGCTCCCATTACGACCATTTCCCAAGGCCACAGAGAAGGTTAGCTGGGTTCCCGTGGGTGGTTTTCCAGCTCAATCACCAGGGTTACAATACAGTCGGGGGCTTCGTGGTGCAGTGGATAGCACACTCGGCTCACAACCAAGAGAGCCCGGGCTCAATTCCCAGGCAACTCCTACTACAAGAGGCTTTTTAAATAGGCATACTTTGGTTCTAATATGTTTAAAAATACTGGCCTAACCCCTAAAGGGCGGGGATGTACCATGAAATCACCACTTTCAAGGCTTCAAAAAATCACTTTCAGCCCTCTCTCAATTGTGCCCACACTGAAAGCTGTTTTGGGAGGAGGACGAGGCTTATGAGGAGTCGAGGTCACTGGCCGTGGACACTCGGGTGCAGAATCAGATGAGGAAGGTACAAAAACCTCTCCTCCTGCCATTGTTACAGTCACAGCATCACTGAGAGTGTCACGAAGGAGTTGTGTGGCAGCCTGGGAGTCACGCTGACCCTTAAATTCCCACGCAGACTGCAGAATTATGTAGGATTAGGCAGACTGCAACAACACATCACTCGCCCTTCACCTGGCAGCCAGAAAATACCATTCACCCACCCTTTAGGGAGTCCCCTGGCACACACCTTTAACAGGGCTTTCGTAGGAGTTTTTGGACATTTCCAGGGGTAGTTTAATGACTGGTGGTAGTTTAACCTTTCCCATGTATCCTGAATCTAAAAGAAACAGCCATTAGAACCTGATTAAACTTCTTTTTGGTCTTTGAAAGTAGTTGTAATGAGAGGCCGAACTGTTTGAGGGCCATAGGGTAGACGGTGGCTGAGTGATTAGTGTGCTGGGCCAGCATTCACCACGCCATGGACAACGTTGATTTGAATCCCCACGCTGTTACCTGGGATTTTCAGTCACCGCTGAGTGGCCTAAGACTACCCACATGTCCTGAAGACAACCCATCAACCCTGACTCTAGAAGAAACCGTCCAAGTGAATCAAGAATGAGTTCCGGGGGGCAGCATGAGCCAAGCATAACTGACGCCACTATAAAAAAAAAGTTACCTGCGCCATGACAGGCTTGGGCCAACCACCAGCTAGGCGCCTACCCTGAAGAAAGCCTACTGGCGCTATAGGCTGAGATGTCAAAAAAATAAAAAATAAAGAAAATATCTTTAAAAAGCCGTCCCAAAGACATTAATTTAACAGGGCCCTGGTGGTAGTTTAACCCTTGCACTGTACCATGAACCGAAAAAACACTCATTAGAACCTGACTGATCTTCGTTTCGGCCTTTGCAAGTAGTTGACGTGAGGGAGCAAAGTGTCCGAGGGCCATATTTTTAAACATTTTGTCGCCAAAGCACACATATTTAGCAAGGCTTTCTTAGTTGTGGGCATTCCAGGGGTAGTTTTATGACTGGTGGTAGTGTGACCCTTCTAATGTACCACAAACCCTAGGAAAACGCTCATTAGAATAGATTAATCTCCTTTACGGCCTTTGAAAGTAGTTAATGTGAGGCGGAACCGTCCGAGAACACTGACCAAATATCAGTTGTACCGTGCCTTTCTATCTGTTCTTATCCATTCATTTAAGACTTCTCTCTTAGGAAGGAAAGCTCAAATACGTACCATGAACCAGCACTTGACACTGGTAGACTCCTCTATGACGTTCCTTTTTCCTCCTCCTCTCATCTTCCTCCAGGTCTCTCCTCTCTTGATGATTGTAGATTCTTCTCCTTCCTCCTCCTCCTCATCTTTCTCTTCTATCTCAGTGTCTGCATTTATCTCTCATTTTAATTTTTCCTCCTCCCAGATGTCCATCTCTCCACCTCATCGTCTCCTCCATATTACCTCTCTCTACCTACCTTTGTTCCTTTTGTATGTAAATCCTTAATTTTTCCTTCTCTCATAGCCTTCCTCCCTCCACACATTCTCTCTCCACCTCTCGTCTCCTCCATTTTACCTCCCTCTACCTGTCTTTCTTCCTCTCGTACGTAAATCCCTCTTGTGTAAATCCTTTTTCTCTGTATATATATTATCCCAGTTATTTCTCTGATTTCATTTCTCCACAGCTTTTAATATATATACGAGGCTTCCGGAAGAGAAACTGTAAGGCACAGTGACCTATTGTTACGTAAATTAGTTTGTTAACATTCCCAGGACAGTTTACGGGACTTCCAGCCCTCCGTACACCCCATATAAGGGTGCTTTTCCCTTGCATTCATTCCTTGTTCTTTTTGTGGGAGGTTTTGTCTGCCTTTCCCAATGCAAACTAGAACATAATAGCTCTGTTAAGATGTAAAGTGCAAGGGAAAAGTGACTCCGTACACTATACACAAGGGTCTATGTTTCTTATGACACTTCTCTGCCGGATGCCTCAAATATTAATCTCTGTATACATATTCTTTTATTTTATCCTCCTTATTATGTCTGCAAGCGCTCTTGTTTTTCCTGCTTGTAATGTTGTCTGTTCATCTTACTGTCTAAGGTGTATATATCTCATAGTAATCTTAAATTTTCTTCAACATAATTGTTCTTTTATTTTCTCATATGTGCAAGCTCTCGTCTTTCCACCCTCTCGTGCTGACCATATTTCTCTCTCTTGTCTAAGGTGTATATATATCTCACAGTAATCTCTCATATATTCATCTCTGTACCATGTTCCTTTATGACTCCCTTGTTGATATAATTGTGTCGCTCCCTCCCTGCTTAAGTGAGGTAAGCGCCATGAGGGTTCATCTTGAGATATCACTTGCCTGGCATAGACCAACTATTCAGGCCTCATCAGACTAAAATTCAAAGATGTTGAGTCGTTATGGTGGATTTAAGTTCATTCTAATGCCTGAGAAAAGCGCAGAAACAGGGTAATCAGTTTCTTGTGCATATGGCTTGTCTCACATGAGCAGGGAGCAACACATTTGTAGGGGTCTGTTGTTCCTTCTCTCTCTCTCCCTCTCTCTCTCGTAACCTTTCTTCTCGTTTGTGATTTTCTCTGATTTTGAGTTGTCTTTTTCTTGATGTCTGTCTGTTGTGTTATGACTTTGTCTTGTAAGGTAATGACTTCCCTTCATTTCTACGGCTTTTTCTTGAACTTTTTTGACCTCGTTACGTATATGCAATCTCTCGAGTTCTCTTATTTTTATAGACGTCTGATTTAGGTCTTGTTTAATGTTCTTGTGTTCCCTTCATTTCCGTTGCTTAACTATTTTGACCTATGTATGCAATCTCTCGTCATTCTCTCCTCTTAAAAAGTTGTTCATCTTCCTCTCTCATAAGCTTATATTTCTAATGTTTCTTTCCTTGTATTAGTTTGTTATACTTATATTATAATATGTTGTTTTTTGTGGTTTAAATTAGTTTCTCCTTGCTTAAATTTTAAAATGATCAAAATAACAAAAAATTCAGTTTTAGACAAAAAATATATGAAAATTGGCTTTAAAATGAACAAAATTTGCCATAACTAGCAGTAAAAATAGCTTGAAAATCTGTACTAAGTCCATTATACTTCTTCTGGCGTCCGGAGATTTAGCACAATGGTTATTTGTAAAATAAAACACAAGATACGTCCCTGAACTTTATTTTCACGAGATAGAAAGTTCACATCTCGCTAGCTAATACATAAGAATCCATGGCAGTCTTCAGAGTTGAATGATTCTTTTCCCTCGGCAGAATTGAACAGCTGAATGGACTCCATCTCTTGAGGGGCGGCTTCGTATCCCAGCGTGATCTCCTGCAAGGCATCCCAGCACACACCACATGCTCTGGAGGGGGAGAGAACGTCAAGATGAATCGGCCTTGTCTTGGAGGAAATGTACTCTGTTTTGACTTTGCTCTCAATAAACATAGACCCTAAGATTTTTTTTTTTTTTTTAAATTATAAAACACCCGAACAGTTTGCAATCTTTCTCCGGAGAGGCTTTGAAGTATAATTGACTTAGGGACAAATTTAAGGTTAAAATTTCCTACTATTTTTTGCTTATTTCTGGCCAAAAGAGGCATATTTTAGATGAATTTCTGGAATATTCAAGCTATGTAACAGAAAATATATTAAGCATATAAAACAATTAATATAAAGACAGGGCAACATTAGCAGACAATTCAAAAGCCAAGATGAAGGGATGGTCTAAGTGAGCACAAAAGCCAAGAGGAACAGATGTAGAAATAATGAGGACAGAATAATTAATGAAACTGAATTGAAAACATCCATGTATATTGTATACAAAAACGAAGGAGAAATCTAACAAAAGACGTCATAATCTGAGACCAAAGCCAATATTACCCAGAGTCCAGCCGAGAGGGGCATAAGGGACCTTGTATATATTATAAGCAAGGTTCGGAAGTCTTGAAATGTGTTCTGGGAGGGAAACTTAACCCATAATTTACTGAATAATTGGTCATTTAATCCCTCTTATCAGGACACACTGAGGAGGAATGCATTGATGGTCATAACATGGAACGATTATATGTATAGAGAGGAGAGAAAGTGAGGAGGAGGAGAATATGAAATGAAGAGAAGTAAAAGGGAAGAGACAAAGATATAGAGGAAGACAAGAGAAGGAATATCTATCAGGGAGGAGGAAAAAATAAGATACGAGGGAGAGGAAGGGGCAGAAATGGCAGTAGAAGGGAGGAAGGATGAACAGCAGGAGGGAAGAGTCACCACAGCCCGGCCGACCCCATAAGGTACAGTATAAAGACCCTTGTTAACGAGAGGAAAAAAATCAATGAAATTACAAGGAAATTAGTGATGAGAACATAATACAGAAAGATTATTGTTATGTGGATTATTCTGACCTCTGCTGGGACGTGCAGGCCTATATAATTATTAATCACGGCACTGCCTTCACACACACCTATATATAACTAACTAATGAATGAGCTAATTGATTAACTACGTGTGATGACTGCTTACTAACTAACTAATGACTCAATAAACTAATTAACTAATGAATGAACTAATAAATGAACTAATTGATTAACTACATGCGATGACTGCTTACTAACTAATGACTCAATAAACTAATTAACTAATGGATGAACTAATTAACTAGCTAACTGACTAACAGGGGGCTACCGTAACTCAATACAAGCCTAGGTCAGTATTCATACATGTTTCCGCCTATCTCATCAACTGTTTCCAAAAGCCGAGAAGATGAGTGAAGTTCTACAGAGTGTTATTGTAAGTTCATGGTACAGAAAAATGGTCACATTACCACCAGGGTCATTAAATTAGCCCTGGAAATGCCCTAAACTCCTACGAAAACCATGTCAAATGTGTGTTTCTGAGGTTCACGGTTCAGAAGAAGGGTCACACTATCACCAGGGTCATCAAATTAGCCCTGGAAATGCCCTAAAATCCTACAAAAACCATGTCAAATGTGTGTTACTTAGGTTCATGGTACAGAAGAAGGGTCAAACTACCACCAGGGTCATAAAACTACCCCTGAAAGTAACCAGAAATCTTATGAAAGCCGTGTCAAATGCATGTTTTTTGAGTAAACTGCCCCTGGCCAAAAAATTTTCACTTATCCCCAGACTGAAATGAACGTGGAGCCTCTGAGCCTTTGGCCTAAACCTTTTCGGTGTGACCAGCGATAGTCTCAGTATCCTCAGTGTTGTTCGTTTAGGCAAAACACTTACATCATACGTTTGGAGTTTTATGTGTTCACTGCCGTCTGAGTCCTTTAGGATTGGTCCAACCTGCTATACAATAAGGTGGTTACAAGGGAGATCTTTTAAGGCCATGGATAAACCTGTGCGCCTTGCTTCTCCCCGGGCAAGAGCTCTTTCCATGGTGTCTGTGTCTGCCAGCGACACCACACCATTCCAAGATAACACAACGAAGCAAACTCAGGTTTACGGGGGAGGGAAAAGTGTCAGTGTGATAGTAGGGAGTCACGAAAACCCTCAGTGAACCACAATGCACAGTCCCATACATATCAGTCCCTAATGCCACCGTGGGTTGCGACGTCTGCCTGGAAGGGCCTATAGTCAAACCATTTCAAATAGTCCATTTTGCATTTACTTCCTTGGGTCCTTTCCTCCCTCTGCTCTGCCACACAGTCCCAACACCTATTTTTCCCTCTCATATGTTGCCTATAGATAAGATAGGAGAGGAAGGGAATCTGAATCAAATGCCCAAAAGGACTATTTGAAATTATTATACTATAGCTGTTTGATCCTTATTCTGTACCGTGAACTAAAAACACACATTTGGCAAGGCTTTCATGGGGGTTTTGTTTATTTCCAGGGGTAGTTGTGTGACCCTGGTGGTAGTCTGATCCTTCCTCTGTATCATGAACCTAAAAACACAGATTTGGTAAGGCTTTCGTGGGAGTTTTGAACATTTCCAGGGGTAGTTTTACGACCCTGGTGCTAGTTTGACCCTTCCTCAGTAGCATGAACCTAAAGAACACTCACTGGAACCTGACTGACTCCCTCTTTGACCTTTAGAAATAGCTGATGTGAGAAGTGAAAGAGTATACCAGCCTAATTCATGATGAAATTAGTGTCAATGCAGACCCCACAAGACAGGCGCAAAGTCATCATTATCTTTAATGGTGAAGGCCTCAGTTATCGCCAAATAGCACAGCCAATTGGTGTGTCCATCTCTAACGTAGCACGATGAATGGGTCTGCAGATATGTGGCCACAGGCTCCACTAGTGACAGGCCTCAAAGCAGACTTAACAGAGTAATTACCATAGGGGTGCATACCCTCATTACCAAATAAATACTTCCCATCCTCATATATTGTATATATGTAACCATAATGATGCAGTATGTGGTTTACGTATTAATTCTGGCATATAATTCTGTATAATTTTACTGGCAATTATGCTTCTAAACTACCACCTGGCACTATCATTCCCTCAACTGAATAGGAATGAGGTCAGCCACAGCATTTAAACTGCCTGACAATGGTCCCCAAGCACACACACATTCATCATGGCTTTAGTAGGAGTTGTGGGCTTTTCCATGGGTGGTATCTTGACCCTGGTGGGAGTCTGACAAGACTCTGTATCATTAACTCAAGAAATACTCCTGAGAACACATTTTGCCTTTTTTTTGGCATTTAAGAATAACTGATGTGAGAGTCTGAAGAGTCCAAGAATAGCGATCAATGTCCTGAGTGGAGTGGCTTACATAATAATTGAATCCACACCACAGTCTCATAATAATTGTCAATAATTTATGTAATGCATTGATGACCTTTTGTCAGTGACTCAGAGCTGAGTTAGTTAGCACCAGAATGGCATCTTGTAGACGAACAACCACCCTTGTGGTGAAGAATTATCACCCCAACCAATTATTATAGTACGCTTACGTCAACGATATATTTCCAGCACAGAATATGAGCAATGCATTATCTAGATCAAGCGTCAAGGCTCATCAGTGCACATGTGATCCTGAGTCACTGGCACCTCACTCCTTCGTTGAGTATGAGTACACAGGGCTAACACGTTCTACACAGGGAGAAGTGTCTCACAATTGTTGGTCTGTGTATCTCAGAATGGCTGGGATGCTTACAGTGTTGGAGAAGGTTTTGGTGAGTGTATCTAAGGGAGCTTCACCCTGCCTGCCTGTTTGAGGTGGCCATGTCTACCTGGTGGTCCCAGTGTGGCGTTGAGTCTCGCCCCTGATTTGGTTTGTCCCATCCTGATTTGCACATGACAGAAGCCAAATTTTAACTATGACTGAGTAACTAAGTGTGAAGAAGTACCAAGGAGGACCTAAAAAGCGATGCAAAGTGGAACAGGTCAAAAGAATAAGCGGAGGTATTGTTGACATTCTAGTTATATACATACATACATACATACATCATCACTTACTTTAATAAAAATATAAATAACATTGTAAACAAAGCCCGGACAAACCAAATCAGGTGGATGAGGCTTAACGCCATACCGAGGCACAGCTACATGGCCAGCAGCTGTGCCTTTGCTATCTATTAACCCGGTAGCAGCAACGGGACAAATTTGTGGCTTTACCACGTACCAGCGATGGGCCAAATTCTTGCCATGATATAAATCCCCCTAAATAGATGATGCGTAAACTGATCACAAATGCATTGACACATATTATGAAATGGTTTGTGTGAGATGATTTTTTCTCATTATTCTCGCTTAGAGGGAGCGGCCTTTAAGAACCATGATCCCCGCAGCTACCACCGGGTTAATGCCTTAGCCACGCCACACCACCCATCAGATCCAGCCATGCTAAACACCACACCCCACATCAGACCTGCCACACCCAGCCACACCACACCCCATATCTACACCACCCAGTCAGGCCACACCACACCCCATATCAGACCGTGATAAACCACACCACACTGCATCACACCCAGCCACACCACACCCCATATCTACACCACCCAGTCAAGCCACACCACACCCCATATCAGATCATGATAAATCACACCCAGCCACACCACACCCCATATCTACACCACCCAGTCAAGCCACACCACACCCCATATCAGATCATGATAAATCACACCCAGCCACACCACACCCCATATCTACACCACCCAGTCAGGCCACACCACACCCCATATCTACACCACCCAGTCAGGCCACACCACACCCCATATCAGACCGTGATAAACCACACCACACTGCATCACACCCAGCCACACCACACCCCATATCTACACCACCCAGTCAGGCCACACCACACCCCATATCAGACCATGATAAACCACACCACACTGCATCACACCCAGCCACACCACACCCCATATCTACACCACCCAGTCAAGCCACACCACACCCCATATCAGATCATGATAAGCCACACCAGCAACATCACACCACACCTCATAATAGATCCTAGCACACCACACATCACACCACATCCCCCATCACAGCCAGGAACATCAAACCACATAGCGCACCCAGCCACACCAGAGCCCACACACCATCAGGCCACACCCTTCACACCATGTTACACTAAACGTCACAGCTATATTAATACCCTATATCACTTGGCACTTACATATAGCAGTCAGTGACACTCTATTGCATTAGTCTTCCATTATGAACCATCTTGGTTGAGTAGATTATCTCACTATATACAAAAACTATGGTTAGTCTACTCCTGAAAACTTTCTCTCTCTCTGTCTCTCTCTCTCACACACACACACACACACACACACAATCCTCTAGGGCAGGGGTCGGCAAGCTTCACAGTGCCAGGCAGGGGTAGAGACAGCTTCTAGGTGCACTGGAGTGCCAAGGAGAACCCAAAAGTGACTGTACAAAAACTTTATAGATAATTATCAGGCACACATTGACTAGATTACAAGAAATTTATTGAAAACCATGCACATCAGTGAGTGCAGACAACAGTTTTATCATATTAGTGGGATGGTTGGTGCCACGGAGAGGTGACTCAATGTCTGGATTGACTGATGAGGTGGTCACTCAGCTGGGAGCGTATGTGAGACTTTGTATATTTCATTTTTGAAAAGAGTTGTTCACAACATTGCCAAACATGGCAACGATGCGTTTTACATGCTTAATGTATTTGAGAGAAGAGAGTATAATTTCACGGAAGAAGAGGTGCGGTACCTTGCCTTCTGCTCCTCATTACACAAAGTTGCGGGCCAGATTGTTATACACATATCAAGCAGGGTGACGGACCATGAGTTCCGTCTCTGGCCCGTGGGTTGGAGGTTGCACAAGCTTTCCATATTTTTGATCACCCCACAACACTTACATATCTTTTTCTCTTTAAAATATTTTAACATGGGAAATGGTGTGTGTACGGAAAGCATAAGACAGTAAAAGTAATGAACAGTGTGTGTGCGTGTGTGTGGTGTGTGTGTGTGTGGTGTGTGTGTGTGTGGTGTGTGTGTGTGGTGTGTGTGTGTGTGTGTGTGTGTGTGTGTGTGTGTGTGTGTGTGTGTGTGTGTGTGTGTGTGTGTGTGTGTGTGTGTGTGTGTGTGTGTGTGTGTGTGTGTGTGTGTGTGTGTGTGTGTGTGTGTGTGTGTGTGTGTGTGTGTGTGTGTGTGTGTGTGTGTGTGTGTGTGGTGTGTGTGTGTGTGTGTGTGTGTGTGGTGTGTGTGTGTGGTGTGTGTGTGTGTGTGTGTTGCTCCTCGGTTGCGTCTTATCCAAGAGCCATCTGGCATATGAAAGTATGGAAAATTTACTTCAAAGTAAATTAGTGAAATTGATAGACCAGAAATGTGGAAAGTGTTTAACTCGGATGGAAACTGCGGCAGTGAAGTGTGATCAGTGTGGTAGCTTGTTTCATGTTAAGTGTACTGGACTGCCGATACATATAGCTGTGAAATATTTCACTTCAAGAATCACATATACGTGAAATTTGCGTGGAAAGTAGAACTGAGGGATATGAAGAAGTGGCGAAACTACTGAGTGGAGGGGATGATAGTCAGGCACGAGGTCGGGGGGCTGATGACGTCATGACCGGCCAAGGCGGAGGTTTCCCTACCTCTTCAAAAGATTATGATCTTGTTACTAACTTGGTTGTTGGTATGAAAGATTTAAAAATGGAATTGACTAAATTGCAACAAAGGATGAATGAGATGCAGGGAGCGAACCTTCGGGCAAGTGTGGAGGCAGCATTGCCTGTTTTGGCTGCAGGGGTAACAACGGCAGTTGAAGAGGCGGTTTCAGCTCAAACCGGTCGTGAGATTGATGATGATGGTGGCGGTGCACGGTGGGCAGAGGTAGTGTCAAGAGGCAGGAAGAGGAAAGAAGGACAGAAAACAAGAACTTGCTTATTCTTAAGGCGGGAGGTAATGAGAAAGCGGTTGATATGAAGAAAAAAGTAGAGGAGGTTTTGTCTGATGTTCAGATACTGGATTCGAAGCTCACATGGAAGGGAAACATTGTGATGAACTTTGAGTCTGAGGAGAGTCGAACTGAGGCACAGAATAAGTTGCACGGTGTTGATAATCTGAATGTTTCATGTGGGAGGCGTCTGAACCCAAAGATTATGATCTGCAATGTTGCTCAGGTGGAGGATGGTGATTCAATCATTGAGACAGTTATTGAGAGAAATGATCTGAGCATGATTGATGGAGTGAAGGATAAGATGAGTGTTATCTTCCATAAACCTGCTGCTGGAGGGACTGTTCACTATGTGCTGAAATGTGATCCAGAGGTTCGTGCTTTCATTCATAGGAAAAATGACAATTTAAAGATGAAGTGGGGTGTGTATCAGGTGCGTGATTGCTACCATGCATTGATGTGCTACCACTGCTTGAAGTTTGGCCACAAGATGGGGAATTGCCAGGCCAAGGCCAACGGTCAGGCTCCTCATTGTTACAAGTGTGCTGGTGAACATGAGGGGCGCACATGTCGGTCTGATGTGAGGAAGTGCTTGAACTGCAATATGGCAAAACGTCGGGATGATCACGGAGTGAGCAGTCTATCTTGTCCTATTTTTGCCGCCGAAATAAATAGGATTAGACTCAGCACTGACCATGGCTTCTGATATGCAAAGGATTAAGTGTGGACTATTGAATGTGCAGTCGGCAAGAAACAAGACTTTTGAAATAAGGGAAATTATCAATAGTCAACAACTTGATTTTTATGCTATTACTGAGACTTGGCTGACGGACTTTGACTCTGCAGTGATGAAGGAAATGACTCCTGTGACTCATTCTTTCTTGCACAATTCAAGGAGAGACGGTCGTGGGGGTGGTGTGGGGTTGTTCGTCTCCAATGCTATGAAGAAAGTAAAGAAGTGTGAGCCCCCATCTTATAACAGCTTCGAACTGTTGCAAGTTGAGTGTGACACAAATGGGAATAAACTGACAATTATAACAGTGTACAGGCCACCATCTACTAGCCTCAGCTTGTTTATAGAGGAGTTTGGACTATACTTAGAAACTATTGATATGGTGTCCATGAATATTATAGTGTGGGGTGATTTCAATCTTTGGCTGGATGATCCTGAGGCTCGCTATGTGCAACATTTTATTGATATGATATCAGTGTTCAATCTCGCCAATGTTGTGGATCGACCTACATCGATTTGTGGACATATCATTGATTTGGTGTTGATTGATAGATCAGGTGAACTGGTACGTGAGCTTCATGTGGATGACTTATGCTCCCTTTCCCCGGTACATAAATTTGTGTCTTTTAGTATATCCTTGAAACTCAACAGAAAACAGTTTAAGCAAATTAACTTTCGTTCTACAAGGAATTTGAACTGTGACACGTTATTAAAACAGATGTGTGACAGAATTATGGAACGCTATGGTGAATTATGTAATCATGGGTCAGTAATTGAGTGTCATCTATGTTTATATAGTATTTACAATGCTGTGATGAAAGAGGAATACGAAAATATGTGTCCTGCAGTAGAGAAGAGAATAGAAGTGAAAGATAATGCCCCATGGTACAATGAAGAGATCAGAAGAGCGAAAACTATCAAAAAAAGGAAGGAGAGGCTGTGGCGAAGGCACCGGACTGAGGAACGTAGAGTGGAATTTACTCGGGCACGCAACTATGTCAAAAGGCTCATTGAGATAAGAAAACGTAATTTTTATAAAGAGAGAACTGAACAGGCTGGACCAAATATACATAAACTTTACAAGATACTGGATGATCTGACCGGAAATAAGAAGAAACAGAAATTGCCAGAAGGATATGTTGACAGTGAGTTAGCTAATGAATTTCTACAGTTTTTCGAGAACAAGATAAGAAGAATTGTTTCGGCATTCAGTCGTAGTGATAGCGTTGTGTCTGGGAATGAACACATCTCTGAACCAGAAGTGAAATTAACTGTGTTTCAAACTGTTACTGAGTCAACTGTTAAGGATGTGATAAGGAGAGCAAAATACACCCATTGTGCTAATGATCCAATGCCAATTAGCATATTTGATGGCAACGTGAATTTCGGCAGGCTGATAACTATTATGACAAAGATGGTGAACGCAAGTATATCTGAAGGAGTGTTCCCTAACTCAGAAAAGCAGGCCATTATTAAGCCTATATTGAAGGGAGATCTAGACCCACAGTTGCTTTCTTCGTTTCGCCCTGTGTCGAACTTGACATTTCAGTCTAAAGTTTTGGAAAGTGTTCTTCTTATACAGCTGACAGACCACCTGAACAAGGTTGGTGCGATTCATGACAATCAGTCGGCATATCGTAATTTATATTCCACTGAGACAGCTCTGTGCACTGTTGTGAGTGACATGCGTGTGCTTATGGATGGAGGAGAATGTGGATTGTTGCTTTTATTGGACTTGAGTGCGGCGTTTGATACAGTGGTGCACGATACGCTATTGGAAATTTGTGAACATAATGGTATTGAACGTAGTGCTCTCTCATATCTCAAGAGCTACCTAGAAGGTCGAACCTATTGTGTACAGATAGGAGATGAGTTTTCAGACTCATTGCCTTTGAGGAGAGGAGTTCCGCAAGGGAGCGTATTGGGGCCGGTGCTGTTTTGTTTGTATACTGCGGATTTGTCTGTGGTACTCGAGAGGTATGGAGTGAAATTTAAATTGTATGCTGACGACACGCAATTCTACCTGTCAGTGACAAATATACAAGAAGCTGAAGCTCATCTGGGTGCCATACTGGAAGACATTAGACAATGGATGGAGTCAAGGCAATTAAGACTAAATGAGGATAAGACGGAGTGCTTGTTTGTTGGCCGTGAGATTGATTATGGGAGGCTTGGGGTTCAGTCGTTGACAGTGAATAATATAGACATTCCGATGAGCAAATGTGTGAAAAACCTCGGTGTGTTGCTTGATAGTGAGCTTATGATGAGAGACCAGATAAAACACATAGTGCAAGTAGCTGGTTATCATTTGAAAAACTTGGCGTTTGTGAGGAAATATCTGGACGAGAATATAATGAAGAAACTTGTTCATAATCATGTGATGAGTAAATTGGACTACTGCAACTCAATTTATTATGGTTTGCCAAATTACTTATTGAAAAAGCTCCAATTAATCATGAACAGAGCTGCACGGTTGATTAAAGGACGGTCTAGAAGGGAGAGGATAACTCCTGCGTTAATACAGTTACACTGGCTCCCGATCAAGGCACGCATCATTTATAAGCAGTGTGTAATGGTGTACCAGGCACTTAAGTATGGGAAGCCTAATTACATATGTGATATGCTTGTGAGTTTCCGAGTGGATACAGACATTGCGTTGAGACACAGCACTGAAGTGGACAGACTACTGGAACCGAGGTTTCATAGAGAGGCTGGGCGAAGAGCATTTATGAATAGTGCTCCTCGTCTCTACAATGGTCTTCCTGCCAATATCAAGACGTCAGAAAACATCAGCATCTTCAAAAGGAGACTGAAGACACATCTTTTCACGGTCTCATATGATTTGAGGAGTGAAACGATTACACCAGAATTTCAACTATAGATATTCAACGTGGGGGGCTTGGAGAGCCGTCATTGGCTGAAAGCCCCTAGAAGCCATCACCTAAGTAACCTAAGTAAGTGTGTGTGGTGTGTGTGTGTGTGTGTGTGTGTGTGTGTGTGTGTGTGTGTGTGTGTGTGTGTGTGTGTGTGTGTGTGTGTGTGTGTGTGTGTGTGTGTGTGTGTGTGTGTGTGTGTGTGTGTGTGTGTGTGTGTGTGTGTGTGTGTGTGTGTGTGTGTGTGTGTGTGTGTGTGTGTGTGTGTGTGTGTGTGTGTGTGTGTGTGGTGTGTGTGTGTGTGGTGTGTGTGTGTGTGTGTGTGTGTGTGTGTGTGTGTGTGTGTGTGTGTGTGTGTGTGTGTGTGTGTGTGTGTGTGTGTGTGTGTGTGTGTGTGTGTGTGTGTGTGTGTGTGTGTGTGTGTGTGTGTGTGTGTGTGTGTGTGTGTGTGTGTGTGGTGTGTGTGTGTGTGTGTGTGTGTGGTGTGTGTGTGTGTGTGTGTGTGTGTGTGTGTGTGTGTGTGGTGTGTGTGTGTGTGGTGTGTGTGTGTGTGTGTGTGTGTGTGTGTGTGTGTGTGTGTGTGTGTGTGTGTGTGGTGTGTGTGTGTGTGTGTGGTGTGTGTGTGTGTGTGTGTGTGTGTGTGTGTGTGTGTGTGTGTGTGTGTGTGTGTGTGGTGTGTGTGTGTGTGTGTGTGTGTGTGTGTGTGTGGTGTGTGTGTGTGTGTGTGTGTGTGTGGTGTGTGTGTGTGTGTGTGTGTGTGTGTGTGTGTGTGTGTGTGTGTGTGTGTGTGTGTGTGTGTGTGTGTGTGTGTGTGTGTGTGTGTGTGTGTGTGTGTGTGTGTGTGTGTGTGTGTGGTGTGTGTGTGTGTGTGTGTGTGTGTGTGTGTGTGTGTGTGTGTGTGTGTGTGTGTGTGTGTGTGTGTGTGTGTGTGTGTGTGTGTGTGTGTGTGTGTGTGGTGTGTGTGTGTGTGTGTGTGTGTGTGTGTGTGTGTGTGTGTGTGTGTGTGTGTGTGTGTGTGTGTGTGTGTGTGTGTGTGTGTGTGTGTGTGTGTGTGTGTGTTTGTTTGTGTGTGTGTGTGTGTGTGTGTGTGTGTGTGTGTGTGTGTGTGTGTGTGTGTGTGTGTGTGTGTGTGTGTGTGTGTGTGTGTGTGTGTGTGTGTGTGTGTGTGTGTGTGTGTGTGTGTGTGTGTGTGTGTGTGTGTGTGTGTGTGTGTGTGTGTGTGTGTGTGTGTGTGTGTGTGTGTGTGGTGTGTGTGTGTGTGTGTGTGTGTGGTGTGTGTGTGTGTGTGTGTGTGTGTGTGTGTGTGTGTGTGTGTGTGTGTGTGTGTGTGTGTGTGTGTGTGTGTGTGTGTGTGTGTGTGTGTGGTGTGTGTGTGTGTGTGAGCTCAAGGGCAAAAGAAGGAAACAATAGTGAAAGAAAGCCTGCAACTCACTGCTCCTATAGAAAAGCATTCAGAGAAGTGGCCAAGATAGGTCAATTTCGAGAGAAGAGGTGTCCTGATACCCTCCTCTTGAAAGAGTTCAAGTCATAGGCAGGAGGAAATACAGATGAAGGAAGATTGTTCCAGAGTTTACCAGTGTGAGGGATGAAAGAGTGAAGATGCTGGTTAACTCTTGCATAAGGGATTTGGACAGTAAATGGATGAGCTAAAGTAGAAAGTCGAGTGGAGTGGGGCCACAGGATGGGGGGAGGAATGCAGTTAGCAAGTTCAGAAGAGCAGTCAGCATGAAAATATTGATAGAAGATAGAGAAGCAACATGATGACGGAATTTAAGAGGTAGAAGACTATCAGTGAGAGGGGAGTAGATGAGACGAAGAGCCTTAGACTCCACTCTGTCCAAGAGAGCTGTGTGAGTGGAGCCTCCCCACATGAGATCCATACTCCATATGAGGGCAGACAAGGCCCCTGTATATGGATAGCAACTGTGTAAGGGAGTGGAACTGGCGGAGACGATACAGAACACCCATCCTCGAGGAAGCTGATTTAGTGAAAGAGATGTGAAGTTTCCAGTTAAGGATGTTTAGTGTTGAAGAAGGTGACAGGTGAGTGTTGTCAAAGATTAGGGGATGTCATTTCAGGATAATTTTAGCCGAGGCTCAACTTTTGGTCTCACCTGTAGTTTGTTCTTCACATCCTGGGTGACTGAAGATGATGGAGCAGTCAGGCTCCCCAGGGCTGATCAGGCTGACTGGAGGTGGACTGCAGAGGAGAGGAGGGAGGGATGGGTTGTTCGGATGGGACGGGAGGCTTTGGGAGGGGAGAATGTGGCTGGCACTGAGGGGAGGAGGGAGGGATGGGTTGTTGGGATGGGACGAGAGACTCTGGGAGGGGAGAATGTGGCTGGCACTGAGGAGAGGAGGGAGGGATGGGTTGTTGGGATGGGACGGGAGACTCTGGGAGGGGAGAATGTGGCTGGCACTGAGGGGAGGAGGGAGGGATGGGTTGTTGGGATGGGACGAGAGACTCTGGGAGGGGAGAATGTGGCTGGCACTGAGAGGAGGAGGGAGGGATGGGTTGTTGGGATGGGACGGGAGACTCTGGGGGGGGAATATGTGGCTGACCGCTCTTCTGAACTTGCTAACTGCATCCCTCTCCCCCCTCCCACGCCCTCACCACACTCGACTTTCTACTCAAGCTCATCCCTTTACTGTCAAACCCCTTACACACGAGTTAACCAGCATCGTCACTCTTTCATCCCTCACATTGGTAATCTCTGGAACAATCTTCCTTCATCTGTGTTTCCTCCTGCTTATGACTTGAACTCTTTCAAGAGGAGGGTATCGGGACACCTCTCCTCCCGAAATTGACCTCTCTTTTGGCCACCCCTCTGAACGCTTTTCTATAGGGGCAGTGAGTTGTGGGCTTTCTTTCATTACTATCTCCTTTTTTTGCCCTTGAGCCGTTTCCTTTGCTGTAGAAAAAAAATCCCAATGCGGATTTCTTCCCCTTTAGGACTCATTTGAAGGGAGGAGAACATACAGCAACAAGACACAAGGAGCAGGTTCACAGGAAACAAAGAAGTTCAGCCAGCTCTCACACTTGGAGCTGAAGAAGAAAGATCTTGCCGATTGGTATAAGGAGAATGAATTCTTATACAACAGTGAGAAGGCTGACTTTAAAAACCAAAATAAAAAGCAAGAGCCTTTCAAGTAAAGGCTGAACAGCTGTGCATCTGCAAACCAAGATCAACTCTGAGAGATAGAGTCGGGAGGAAAAAAAAACAAGCCCTCTGGTGGTCTCACACACAGGGAGATGTGTATCATGAAGAACTATGGCTTCATTGCCAAGTACATTCACGAGGAAGGTCGCAGAAGGCAAGTGGCCAAGCACTGCCCACCAAGTGAAGAATATGGCTGCTGAAACATGGCTCATGAAACAGCAGCCATCAAAGTGACTCTGAACTCGTGTTTCATGAGAAACAAATGGACCCAGCCACGTGGAAGAGATTCGAGCGAATTGATAAATAAATACATATATATATATATATATATATATCTATATATATAGATATATATATATAGATATATAGATATATATATCTATATCTATATATATAACTATATATATATATAATGTATGAATTTGCAGAGCCTCAGCAGGAGGGCCAGCTGCACGTCATCTCATCCTTCCTCCGCACCAAGCTAAGTATACCGTGTATCGTTAGTGTAGCCAGGTCAGATTAGGTTCTGTAGGCGCACGGAGACGCGCTAGGTCAGTTTGTGTGTGTGTGGTGGAGTTTTCTGTTCTTTGGTTGTAATAAAGTTGTGCATAGTTGTACACACCTTACCAGTTAACCTTTGTGTACACTGAGGGTCCTTGCCAGACCCATAAGGAGATATAATTAAGAACCCTACAGATGATTTGAGGTCCTTTGTGTGTGTCGTGGTCACCACGAGGCTTCCTACAGAGATCAAGCTCCGTGTTGGGAGGCCTGTACGAACACAGAGGAAGCCAGGTAAGTCGTGCTTACTACACTTTTGCCAGTAGTACACCTCTTCGTGTCTCTTGACGCACCACAGGGATCATCCCTTGCTGGCTAGTTTCACCTTTTGAGCTCACACACTGTTTAATCAAAATTTTCTCCCTTAACACTACGGCTATATTGCCAAGTACATGAGGAAGGTCTCAGAAGGCAAGCAGCCAAGCATTGCCCACCAAGTGAAGAATATGGATGGGTTGTTGGGATGGGACGGGAGACTTTGGGAGGGGAGAATGTGCCTGGCACTGAGAGGAGGGAGGGATGGGTTGTTGGGTGGGGAGGGAGTCTCTTGGAGGGAGGTTAGGGTGCCATGAGGAAAGGTCCCCAAGGAAGAGGGTGTCTCCAGGCTCTGTTTCTCAGCTGGCCTGTCGTGGTGTTTGGGGAGCCTGCGGAGATAAATAAACTATGATGGTCTCCATGGTCACATTAGTTTTGCAAGAGCCCATTAACCCTTTGACTGTGGATTTCCTCCAAGAAGACCTCACCAAGCTACAGGAATGGAGCAAAAAGTGTCTGCTACAATTCAATGAAGAAAAATGTAGAGTTCTGCACCTTGGGAGTGGATGTCCAGCACACCAATATCACATGGGAAACACTCCACTATCCACCACAGAGCCAGAGAAAAACGTGGGAGTATAGGTTATCAGGCTATCAGTGAAGGCAAAATCCCTGACAATCGCAGTGGAGGGGTTAAAACATCAAGTGTATGACAAGAGCAGTGGTTTCAATAGCTATTTCCTCCAACAATAAAACCCTTAGGAATAATGATAAGCCAGAACAAATACCTTTGGGAAGCCCTGTGGAGGCGGAGGCAGAAAAATGTGAAGACAACCACCCGGGAGCAAGGAGACCACCACTGTCAGGGGAAAGCAGGGACCTGAAAAATAAAAAAATATCAGGGAAAGAAAATCAAAGGAAAGGACAGTAGAAAAAGAGAAAGGAAGGAAACTGGTTGGCATTATAAGACACTTCGGCTAAACACATCAGCTATTTCTAAAGGTCAAAGAGTGGGTCAGTCAGGCTCCAATGAGTGTTTCTTTAGATTCATGAAAGGGTCAAACTACCACCAGGGTTATAAAACTACCCTGGAAATGCCCACAACTCCTAGGAAAGCCTTTTCAAATCTGTGTTTCTTCAGGTTCATGGTACAGAAGAAGGGTCACACTACCACCAGGGTCACAAAACTACCCCTGGAAATGCCCACGACTCCTAGGAAAGTCTTGTCAAATATGTGTTCTTGGGCGGGGAAATGTCTTATAATACAAACAAACATTCCTAATTCACACTCACCACCCCCTAAAAAATCCTGGGTCACCCGCAGCCAGCCATCACTAAATGGTTGACATTTCAATGCCTGTTGTGCACCTGCCGCCGCAAAATATCGTGCAGAGGCTCAACTTGCTTGGTGACCACTCAGTGGTCACCAACATCACAAGTGGACAAACTACAACAAAAACAGGCAAATGAATGTTTTCCCTGCTGTGTATTCCCCCAGCATGCATGCTTATTGAACAGCAGAGCAACTTATTTCTGCCAGGAGGTATTTCTCTCAACACTGAAACACGCATAGTGGACTGCCACTGCCACGTCCCGTCCTGCGTTAGGTATTTCCGGTGCCCACACTGCGTGCCCAATAAATTCAAACTAACTAAACCTAACTCTAGGTATGCCATTTGTTATGTATTTGTCTGTCTGTATGGTCAAGCAGATAAAGTTCAGTATTTTAAAACTGTAGTGAGTGCATTTTTTCAGCAAACCACAAAACCAATACATAAAATTATGTTTGTCAAGGGTTGCCCTGAAATATGTGCAAAATACGCGTCATAACGTCCCTTCCCCCTTCCTCCTGCCTTCACCAGCAGCATCTGTCAGTCATGGCAGGCCAGAGAAATTTTAGGGTTGCCACCTGTTCCTTAAAACATGGATTCATTCTGTACTGGAGAATGGGATGTTGCATTCCTTATATTTTAAAGCTCAAGGTGGCAGCCCTGACTGAGACTCTATTCCCATTGTTTTCCACTTTGAGCACTCTTGTCTTGCAGCGAACAAAGGGAACCCACACTCACGTCTTTGACCAGTACAAAGAGATTCGCCAGTCCTCGTCGAGAGACTGACTTGGTCGGCTAGGCTGACGTCAGGGGACAGAGTAGTCTATCGGCATCCATCCCTACCCTCCATGAGCCATCACCCGGCAAGGGTCTGTGGTCCCTTCTCGGAGGGAAGTACACGCTTGACAGCCTCCATATAGTCTGTGTCCCCACTGTGAGGTGGCTAGAAAAATATGTATATAAAGGAAAAAAAAAAAAATAATAATAATAATGCGTCATATCAGCATTCAAAAAACTTTTGGATTTCTGAATTCTGGATGAAGGATTCTCCAGCTGTATTGTTGCAATGTTTGGAGAGCCCCTGTTGGTGCTGGGACAAGAGTTATGAACAGGTTTGTGTGTACCATACCAAGGACAGACAACATCCCCACAACTTATTATTATCATTAATACAGCCCCTAGTGTGAGGACGCATAGTGGACATGGCTGTTGTACATTCACCCACAGATACTTATCTACTTACACTCCTATATTCATGTCTATTCCTGTACAGCTTGCACGGATGACTTCTGCGCCAGAGCCCGCACATGGAGATATGCCGTGCAACTTCATATCTAACTCCCATACCATCATTACAAGGCATGAGTGTGTGTCTGGCAGTGACTTACATCTGCACTGGTGTGAGGGAAAGAGGTTCCCCCTCCCTCCCTCCTGTGGGGATTGACAGTGTGTATTGCCTTGAACAATTCATCCTGAAATTTCCCCCATATCCTTGTGTTTCTAGCCATTGTTGCTGGATTACATAAGGGATGGAAAACATAGAGGAGGCAAAACAATCTGATCTTTACATGGATGAGCAAAATGAAGCCTCCTCTTCCTTTGGAGGTCACTTATCAGTGACTTCTTCTGCGCGCCATAACACCTGCAGCCAAGGTCACGTTGCAGTTTCTTGCACTGTACGGAGCGACACATCACCAGGGAGTGTGTGGGTTTGTTCTCTCAGTTTCTTGGTTCTAAGGTGAGGAGTGACATCAAGCCATCTATCGTCGTAACACGTTCCTGCTTCTGTAATTTTTTTTCCCTTGGTTGTTGAGTGTCCACTTTCAGCCGGCCTTAAATCAGCGGGTCAAGTTTCTCACTGTTCAGTCCTTTTAGCTTGAAAGTTTCCTTATTTTTGTGTCCAGCAATGTAAAGATCAGAGACTGCTGCCTCCTGGATGTCTTCCAGCTGTTACGTAATCCAGAAAAAATGGGCGAAAACACCAGGATGTGGCTAAAGTTCAGGCTGAATTGTTCAAGACCATGCAAACTCAAGCCCCTGGAGGGAGGGAGACCCTCCTTCCCTCACACCAGTGAGTGGAGAAAAAGATGTAGCAAGTCACTGCCTCTAAGTTCATGCCTCTTGCATCCTAATGATGGCATGGTGCGCGGCATATCTCTGAGCATGGACTTCGGTGCAAAAGTCAAGTCATCTGTGCGTGGAAGCTGTAAAGACACTTTCATTCGCGCAAAAAAACTGCAAGTTTACTTACAAAATTGTATCATGGCATCATTTGATGTAAAATCCCTATTTACAAATATTCCTCTCAATGAAACTGTTGATATCTGTTGTGAAAATATTTTTAGGAAATGTGCAAACCACCAAACTGCTACGAGGTGTGTGCTGGGAACTAACATCAAGGAGACTCAGCTGTGAATGGAAAAAAAGAAGACCAAGAATTTAACACAAAAGAAACAACTGCAGGATGAAAATTACTTTTTTTTTTTTTTTTTTACAGCAAAGGAGACAGTTCAAGGGCACACAAAAAGCAAACATTAATAAAAAAAAAAGCCCACTACTCACTGCTCCTAAAAAGAATCCCAAGAGGTGGCCGAAAGATAGGTCAGTTTCGGGAGGAGAGGTGTCCTGATACCCTCCTCTTGAAAGAGTTTAAGTCGTAGGCAGGAGGAAATACAGATGAAGGAAGAGTGTTCCAGAGTTTACCAGCGTGAGGGATGAAAGAGTGAAGATGCTGGTTAACTCTTGCATAAGGGGTTTGGACAGTATAGGGATGAGTATGAGTAGAAAGTCGAGTGCAGCAGGGCCGCGGGAGTTTGGGAGGCATGCAGTTAGAAAGTTCAGAAGAGCAGTCAGCGTTGAAATATCGATAGAAGATAGAAGAGAGGCAACAGTGCGGCGGAATTTAAGAGGTAGAAGACTATCAGTATGAGGAGGAGAGCTGATGAGACGAAGACCCTTAGCCTCCACTCTGTCCAGAAGAGCTGTGTGAGTGGAGCCCCCCCACACAAGATGCATACTCCATACGAGGGCGGACAAGGCCCCTGTATATGGACAGCAACTGTGCAGGGGAGAAGAACTGGCGGAGACGGTACAGAACGCCCAACCTCGAGGAAGGTGATTTAGTAAGAGATGAGATATGAAGTTTCCAGTTGAGATTTTGAGTTAAGGATAGACCGAGAATGTTTAGTGTTGAGGAAGGTGATAGCTGGGTGTTGTCAAAGAACAGGGGATAGTTGTTTGGAAGATTGTGTCGAGTGGATAGGCGGAGAAACTGTGTTTTTGAGGCGTTGAAGGACACCAGGTTCTTCTTGCCCCAATCGGAAATAATATTAAGGTCTGAGGCTAAGTGTTCTGCAGCCTCCAGCCTTGAGTTGTTAAGTTCCTGAAGGGTGGGTCTTCTATTAAAGTTGAATAATGCAGAGTGGAATCATCGGCGTAGGAATGGATAGGACAGTTCGTTTTGGAAAGAAGATCATCAATGAACAACAGAAAAAGAGTGGGAGATAGGACAGAACCCTGTGGGACACCACTGTTAATAGATTTAGGGGAAGAACAGTGACCGTCTACCACGGCAGAAATAGAACGGTCAGAGAGGAAACTGGAGATAAAGGTACAGAGAGAAGGATAGAAACCGTAGGAGGGTAGTTTAGAAAGCAAAGATTTGTGCCAGACCCTATCAAAAGCTTTTGATATGTCCAGCGCAATAGCAAAAGTTTCACCGAAACGGCTAAGAGAGGATGACCAAGAGTCAGTTAAGAAGGCTAGGAGATCACCAGTAGAACGCCCCTTGCGGAACCCATACTGGCGATCAGATAGAAGGTCAGAAGTGGAAGGTGCTTTTGAATCTTCCGGTTAAGGATTGATTCAAAAGCTTTAGATAGACAAGAAAGTAAAGCAATAGGACAGTAGTTTGAGGGATTGGAGCGGTCACCCTTCTTAGGTACAGGCTGTATGAAGGCGTACTTCCAGCAAGAAGGAAAGGTAGATGTTGACAGGCAGAGCCGAAAGAGTTTGACCAGGCAGGGTGACAGCACGGAGGCACAGTTTTTAAGGACAATAGGAGGCACTCCATCAGGTCCATAAGCCTTCTGAGGATTGAGGCCAGAGAGGGCATAGAAAACATCATTTTGAAGAATCTTTATAACAGGCATAAAGGAGTCAGAGGGGGGATGAGTAGGAGGAATATGCCCAGAATCGTCCAGAGTGGAGTTTTTAGAAAAAGTTTGAGAGAAGAGTTCAGCCTTAGAGATAGATGAGACGGCAGTGTTGCCGTCAGGACTGAGGAGTGGAGGGAAAGATGAAGAAGTGAAGTTGGAGGAGATGTTTTTGGCTAGATGCCAGAAGTCACGGGAAGAGTTAGAGAAAGCAAGGTTTTGACATTTTCTATTAATGAAAGAATTTTTGGTTAGTCGGAGAATAGATTTGGCACGATTTCGGGCAGAAATGTAAAGTTCATAATTAGCATTAGTTTGAAGGCTCTGGTATCTTTTGTGAGCTACCTCTCTATCATTGACAGCACGAGAACAAGCGTGATTAAACCAAGGCTTTTTTGCGTGAGGAGTAATGAAAGAACGAGGAATGTATGCCTTCATTCCAGAGACAATCACCTCTGTGATGCGCTGAGCACACACAGAGGGGTCTCTGTCCTGGAAGCAATAATCATTCCACGGGAAATCGGAAAAGTACATCCTCAGGTCGTCCCACCGAGCTGAAGCAAAATGCCAGAAGCATCGCCTCTTCGGTGGGTCCAGAGGGTGTACAGGAGCGATAGGACAGGATGCAGAAATAAGATTGTGATCGGAGGAGCCCAACGGAGAGAACAGTTTGACAGAATAAGCAGAAGGGTTTTAGGTAAGGAAGAGGTCTAGAATGTTGGGCCGATCTCCAAGACGGTCGGGAATACGTGTAGGGTGCTGGACCAACTGCTCTAGGTCGTTGAGGATAGCAAAGTTGTAGGCTTGTTCACCAGGATGGTCAGTGAAAGAGGATGAAAGCCAAAGCTGGTGGTGAACATTGAAATCTCCTAAGATGGAGATTTCAGCGAAGGGAACAAGGAATTACTGATGAAGTTAACAACACTCACCAATTGTTTCCTGTGTCCCCCCTTCATCCTTCTCCTCTTGTTCTTCTTCCTCCTCTTCCTCTTCTTCTTCTTATCTCTGCAAATTAATTTAGGAATTAGAACTGTATAAACATGGATTCTTTTGGAGAATAATAAATTCCTGCAAGAATTTTAATGTTCTTATTTTATGAGAGAGAGAGAGAGAGAGAGAGAGAGAGTGTGTGTGTGTGTGTGTGTGTGTGTGCAGTATCTATAGGAACAGATGAGTGTAGTAAAGGTTTAGCATGAGGGCAAGGAGGAGGAGGGGGAGGCCAGTGCTCCACCCAGCCACCCTGACCCTCAAAACTAACAGGGAAACAGGACAAAGGAAATATTAACTTAGAACATAACCTCCCTTGTCTGTCCTAACCTTCAAAGATTTATTCTATCACAGGGTTTAGACAAGAATTGCTCTGCTCTTTATAATACATGAAGGAGAGAAGGACTGGAGGTGAGGGAGGACAACCTCTTCAAGCCAGTTCCCAGACAGCTCTCTTCCGCAGCATTTAAATCATTCCCTCGTCCTCTGCCTCCTCCTATCTCATTGCGCCACCTTCATGTTCTCTTCCTTGGCATTTAGGTGTTTGGGGCCCACACTGAACAGGCAGCGTTATTGTCACCTCCGCCCTCTCCACCTGTTGAGTGAGAAGTAACGGATGAAAAAAATAACCTGGATCTAAAGTGACTACCTAAGGGCAAAGGTTATAGTGAAGGCTAAGAGTATGTGGTGAGGAAGGAGTTGGCCTTGATGCTGTAAAAACTTGGAAACTAACACAACTACAATTAAAAAAAAGGTGGAAAAACTAAATATCCAAGAGGTTTGAGCAGCTACTTCCAAGAATTCCCAATGCTTAACAATGATGATAATGGAAAGTTGGAAAGTTTGGTTTAGTGGGCGCAACATCTGTGGGCATATGCCAGAGACAGGAGGGGAAGGAATTATAGGAGACGGGACACAACCCACGATTAATACCTGGTACCCATTCACTGTTGGGTTGACAGGGACGTAGGGTATCGGAAAAGGCGCCCAAATTTTTCTGCTCCTTGGGAATCGAACCAGTTGTGAGCCGAGTGTGCTAACCACTGCACCACAAGCCCCCATGATGATGATAGACCAGAACACACATACCTTCCAGAGGAGTTGTGGAGGTACAGGAGGAGACCAGCTGGAAGACCTGAAGGAGGAGGAAGGCCGGGGAGGAGAATCTTCCATCGGCAAGGCTGGGAGACTCACAGCCCGACCACCAAAAAGACCTGAAATGAAAGGAAATCATTCAAGGAGAGAAAACACAAACAAAGGAAAAGACAGTAAAAAAAAGAGGTAAGAAATACCTGAGAGATCAACTAATGAGCCTTGCCCCCCTGGCGTATGGCCCCACTGATTGGTGATTGGTTGATATCTTCATGCCAATGCACAGTGGGCCAGAATGGGTGATTATGGGACAAAAATATTTCCACTGCAGAAAATGTTTATTTTGTCCAAATATGCTTTTTCACTGATAATAAATGAAAAAATTATCATAAAGTAAGCATCAGTAATTGATTCCGAACATATAAATCTAGTAAGCTTTTCAATCCATTAAATGTAATTAACGTGAATTAATGGGAACTCAAGGTATATAATCGTTTCACCACATTTTGCATATTATACAATAAGAGATGTAAGACTTATAATATAAATGCTTCCTCTAAATAGGTTTCTAAATCAAATAAAGTAACTTTTCATGTAGCTGTAGATAAAATTAACTACGGGTATATTAAATACAGGAAGGCTGCTAATCAGTCATATTGCATGTCTAGAATTATGGTTTATGCTCTCCAGATGATGTCTCAGGATCTGTAACAAGGAGCTTGATTTGGTGTTTCAGCTGGTAGACCTTTCTTGTGTATGCTCCACATTTTATTTCTCACTGAGGTTATTAGGGGATCTGATGAGCAAAATAGCCTTCGCATTAAGTCCTCATTTGTTTTTTTACGAGATACCTTACGGCAAAATGACTCTCTGAACTTTTTGAAGTCTTTATTCTTTGCTTCTTGTGCTTCTTCGGAATAAAGTCCAATTGGTAGGATAAACTGTTCTATTACTGAAGCTCCATGAATAAGGATCCTATGCAAGCTTTGAGGCATGTAATACCAGTTGTACTCTTCCATATATTTCAGCAGTATTGACGCAGAAGGATTTGAATGCTGCAATGTTGATTGATTGGTGGCCTCTAATACTTTTATCGAGTTTTTAGAGGTAGGAGCGATGGCTAGAGGGCGGCAGAAGAGAAAGGAATGTATGAGACAGGTGTCTATAAATGTGAATGGTTTAGGTGGTGAGGAAAAGAGGAGTGATGATTGAAAATTTTGTAAATGTTAGAGTGGATGTGTTGGGAGTGAGTGAAACACATATTCGAGGAACTGGTGTGAGTGACGGTAGAGAGGGTACGTGGGAGGTGTGCCTGGGGGTTTTATGGATGGGGATAGAGGAGAAGTATAGAGGTAGGAGTAAGGAAGTATGTGCTATTGTTATGTCTGAAAGAGTGTGTAATGTTGTGACTGATTATGGTTGGAAGGATCAGGAATTGTGTGGGTGAAAGGAAAAGTAGGTTTAGAAAAGTATGCATGGGTGTGTATTTATGCACCAGTAAATGTGAAAAGTAAAAAAGGACTGAGAGAAAGGGAAGCTTTTTGGGAGGAAGTGAATGCATGTTTGAAGAGTTTTGAGAAAGAAAGGAAACTTATTATGATGGGAGATATGAATGCTAAAGAGGGTGATGAATGTGTGATGGATGTGGTGTAAAGACTTACAGAAGAGAAAATCAGTGAAGAACAAGGAGGCTTCAGGAAGGGGATGTGTGGATCAGATATTTGCCTTCAGGATGGTAGTAGAAAAAATAATAGCAAAAGGAAAGAAACTATACGCTGCCTTCATGGATTTGGAAAAAGCTTATGACAGAGTTGATTGGATGGCATTGTGGGATGTTTTAAAGATTTATGGTGTGGGAGGAAAACTGCTTAGTGCAATAAAGTCTTTCTATGAGGATGCATCTGCATGTGTCAAAATTACTGGAGAAACAAGTGAACATTTTGAGATAAAAGTGGGCTTAAGACAAGGGTGCATCATGTCACTGTGGTTATTCAATATTTATATGGATGGTGTTATTAGAGAAATTAAGGGCAAAGTTGGAGAAGTTGGAGTAAGACTGTTCGATGAGGGAAGGAAGTGGGTACTGAATTCGATACTCTTTGCTGATGACACGGTGCTCATTGCAGAAAATGAAAGTGACCTACAAAATTTGGTCAGTGTTTTTGATAGTGTCTGTAACAGGAGAAAGCTGAAAGTAAATGTCAACAAAAGTAAAGTGATGGTTTGTGAGCGAAGTAGAAGTGAGGTTGTAGATTTTGTATGCCCATATAGAGTGGGAATTGAATGTGAAAAAGAATGCAAAATAATTTTGAATGGTGAAGAAATGGAGGAGGTCAATGAGTTTAAGTACCTTGGATCAGTTATGTGTAAGCATGGAGGGAGAGATAAGAGAAAGGGCATTGCAAGGAAGAAGGGTGGTAGGGTCTTTGGGACGAATCATGAATGGCAGAAGTGTGAGCATGGAGGTAAAGAGGGATTTGAGAAATACAATAATAGCACCAACCCTCACATATGCAAGTGAAATGTGGGCCTGGAATGAAAGTCAAAGGTCTAGAGTGCAGGCAGTGGAAATGAGTTATTTGAGGAGTGCATATGGTGTGAGTAGAATGGATGGAATGAGTAATGAAAGTGTGTATGAACATTTTGGAATGTGTCACAGGGGTGAAGGGAAGAAGTGTGGAGTGGTGGAAGAAGTGAAGCGACAGACCTTAAAGTGGTTTGGCCACATGGAGCGAATGGAGGAGAGTAAGATGACCAGAAGGGTGTATGTGAGTGAGATAGAGGGAGGGAATGCTGGAGGACGACCTCCAGTGAAATGGTTAGGGAGAGGGGGGAAAGATCTTTGAGAAACTTTGAGCAGGCAAGGAGGGAGTGTCTGGATAGAGAAAGATGGAAGCTCTTCTGGCGTGTACATCCCCTGGTGGGAGCTCCTAGGAGCAGGCGTCCATTAAATGAATGAATGAATGAATGTTGATATCGAGTCCAGATGATAGAGTACACAAGATAATGTGCAAGTTCTTCAGTAATTCGACTTTGAGTCCGAGGATTCCACTTGATATTTCAACAAGTTGGAAAAATCTTCTTGCAGTATTTCCATCATTTGATGTACCAGAGCCAGATTGTTTTGGCATGTCGACAACTAATCCTGTTTGACAACGAAAGGCTTTCTGTATTTTAGATTTCTGCTTTTGAACTGCTTCCTTTTCTTCTTGTGTTCTTCCTTGCCATTTCTTTACAGGTAACTTGTAGGATAGATGTAAGCAGCATTCCATAGTTCTTATCCAGGCATGTAAAGTTGATAATCCATGTCATTCCATCCTTGAACATAGACCGCTCTGAGACATTTTCTATGTCATTCATTTGCTTTGGAGATGCCCCGCACAGAGGACAACAGTGCACTGAGTTGGCGAGTGATAAAGAGGATGCCACTTTTCCATCAATCATTGTCAAGTTCACCTCATGAATGACACTTGTGCCATTATTTATTTGTGTTGGTCTAAGTTGACATATTGCTTCTCTTAGGTATTTCTCTTCCTCAACTAAAACTTCTGAGGTTTCCTTGACAAACTTGAATTGTGTAGGTCTACAATAAAATGGTGATGAAGGTTTATTATTCTTCCATACAAGGACTTTCTCATTAGCTTATGCTTCTCCACTAAGTTGTAGAGGCACCAAACAAGTGACAAAGAAACAGGATTCAGACACAACATTTCGTTCTTAGTTATCACTCCGTATCTGCTTGTAAATGCTCAGGCCAGTTGTGCCATCAAGTCCCATCTTGCAAATTAACTTATATTCATTAATCTCGTGATTGACCCCAACTCGCTCAAATATTCTCCTTGTTGTATGGTCCAAAAGGTCTTGCAAGGTAACTTCAGCAGAACCGTCAGTAACTAGCCATTCTTCGGGAGGAGAAAGTAAGCAGTCTTCTTTGGCCAATCGAACATTGTTGTAGGAAGGAAAGATTTTTTATTTCTTTTCCAGTGCACTGTTTCTCAGATTTTGGTAGCTTCTCTTTGAAAGACCATGGTCTAAGATCAATGAGTGCTTCACTTGGAGAAAAGGAGCATTCAGTGTTATATGATGAAGTTGATGGGCTTTCAAAGTTAACTTGGGCTAACGACTTCGCTAACTGTGGCTGTCCATTCATTCTGAGAACTCTGGATGTTGAAAATACAAGCCTCTGGGGAGTTGTGTTTGTGAGCTCTTCAGTTTTTCTTCTCTTTGTTTTTTCTGACGAGTCTTGAAAACTTTCAGGCCTGGGTCTTCCTCGGCATTTTGCACGTGTTTCATCAGGTGTACTTTGCTACACTTTGGTGGCCAGCCAGTCTTTGCTCCTACTCAACATATAATTTAGGTTTCTGCTAGCTCATTTACACCTGATTTTCAAATCCTTAAGAAAGTTAGTCACAACATTTTCTGCTATAGTGTTATCACTTACAATGTCTTTGATCTTTCCAAGTAAGAAACCATGTAATTTTCCATCACTGAAACTATGTATATACCCAGTCTTTATTTCTTTATTTGCTTCATTAAATAGATATTCGTTATCAATACTCATTTCTGTTCTAGAAAATATTGGATATCTGAAAAAGAAAATATATCATATTAATGCTTTTAAACGTAACATTTAGTTTTTTCTAGCGTGCAACAGAAAAATAAAGGTAAGGGGTGACTTTTTTTTTTTTTTTTTTTTTTACTTGGCGCAGACGTCACCAACTGTTCTCTATGTACTATGCAAAAGTCGCAGCTAGTAGCAAAAAATATCTTGTGATATTATTTACGACAGAACTGCCTAACATTTGACACCAGTGCCAATCTTTGCAAACCTTTGCAATTTTTTGTCCCCTCTAAAGAACCTTTACATACATGACAATATTTTAACTTCTCAATATTTTTTTCTCAGAATATTTATAACCCACTTATAGAACACAATTATATTAAACAAGCACCTCAGCATATGTAAATGTGCACATAAAAGAAGTGTTAAAGAATGGATAATGCCAACAACACACCTGTCACGAACAGTAGCTAAAGAAACAATGACTAGTCTTTGCTGGCGAAAGCCGTCCCCTTTCCACAGCACACGTTAGATCATGTTTCAACCTGTATATGAGTTGAGCGGCATGCTACCTGTAACATAGCATTCCTTTGTCTCTGACATATGTATTTTTTTTTTTTATGACTTTTAGAGTGATTGGGAAAAGTCAAAATTTGAATTTTGTCCACATGCTGGCCCACTGTGCAACGGCATCATTTTTTGGTTGAGTGTAAGTTTCCTCACTCTCCCAAATTAAGTAATTAGCAGCCCTCTCCACCAGCGCGGCGAGGCATAAAGAAAGGCAGTTTTTGTCTCCCTCACTCATGAGTCAGATGGTGCGTCTGACTGCTGTGGGCTGTAAACCTTTGTGGTGCTGGTCACGGCCATACGGCCGACCACACAATAGTGATAACAGTGTTATACAGTGCAATACACTGACTGGATGGAGAGTAATTCTTATTTTATTCTCTTTACTGTCAGTATCATATATTTTTTTAAGTACATAATGGCACGGAGGCCTTTCAATTTCCCACAAATGATTCATGGTGCTAATTGTGGTACTGGAAATGTGAAGGAAGCATAAGGATCCTGATAAGATTCTGCTGTTATCAATGCTTCTACTGTCTTGAAAAGTTGGCTTACAAAATGTTTATTTATGGAGGCAGGAACCTAAGTTGAGTAAAAAATTGTTTATGCACGCTTTATTCCATGTCCATAAATGCTCCGAGGCATTATTATTATTTTTTAATGATTCATAAAAACTACAACAAATAACAAAGTCATTGCTATACTATGCATAATGATAAATGCAAGGTTTAGGGAGGAAAATACCTAAGAAACAAAATATTTTGGCGTGATAAAAATCTGACCCAAGCCAGCGAGACACGATTTTACAAATGAGCACAGAAACGAAAACTTATTAGGGCTAAGTTAGGTGTCTAGTTTAGCTCCACAATTTCATCTCTGAGGCCACATTAGTTAGTTACAAGTGTCAGATTCTCACAGCCAACATGTCAAAAACCCAGTCATGAGAAATGATTTAAGAAGATCAACAAAACCAAGTCAGCGCACCTTCAAAAAACAGCCCACAATAGACACATCACCCACGGCAGTGTTGGTCAAGACTAAATGTGTTGAAAGCATTTAGTGTATTATGACAGCAAGGGTTTCAACAGCTGCTTCCTCCTACAATTAACCTGGCAGCAGCGACGGGCCAAATAGGTGGCTTTACCGCGTACCAGCAACGGGCAAAATTCTTCCCATGACATAAACCCCCATAATAAATACATATGCGTTTGATCACCAATGCATTGATACATATAATATAATGGTTTGTGTGCGTGATGATTTTTTGTCATTAATTCACTGAGAGGGGTCTTTAAGAAACATGATCGCCACAGCTGCTGGGTTAACACTGCTTAAAGATAATGGTAAGCCAGAACAAATACCGGGGAATATTCACGAGAGGGTAGCCTATCTATTAGTTTTGAGATGCTGACTGTTTATTTCTGGACAAAATATGCTGCTGTTTATCATGGAGACTATTTTTCTCTGGAAATGACTAAATGACTGACTTTTCAATGCCTTTTGTGCACCTGCTGCCGCAGCCACATACTTGCTTGCAGAGAGGTTCAACTTGGGGGACGAGTGGGATATCAGGGGTTTTGGGTGGGGGAGCAGATTTAAACTATTACAACACAACTTTACATAACCTAACCTCTAACAGGGGCCTTTGCCCCCCTCCTAACCAGAGGGGGCTGTGCCACAGAGTTATATACTAGAGGGTTCAACTCCATTCTCTTGCCACGGAGAGATGTGAGGCCACTGTTCCTGCCTGTTACTCTGTGGTCGGCCGCCATAGGGTGACGGATTGGCGACCTTTCCATGATTCCACATGTTCACACTTAACCACTATTAGCTAGCCACCATTATGATATTTTGGAAAACTGAGCCGATCATCGTGTTGATGAGACATTGCTGCATATCATCATCACAAATATATTGCACTCAGGTAAACACCCACAATAAAATAATGAGAAAAATAGTGTATAAACATTTTTGTTCACCTTTTTTGCTTCAACTCCTTGTCATTATTATACTTTTTATTGCATTAGTTTCATTTACAGTTTGAAATTCAGCACATCTATTTGATTCAGATGGTATATGACATGTACCAATGTAACAATAATCAGGGGTAAAAAATGGACAAGAAAATAACAAGTCTATCTGACAGAGGATCGCCGAGGCGCTGCTAACTTGATAATAGCAGACATAACTATGTCATGTTAAATTTCTCTGTCTCGCCATCCGTCACCTTAAGATGGCCGTCAATTGCTTCAAAATCCAGGCTCTGGGAACCCTCTATGTATATAACTCTGTGGGCTGCGCTTCCCCTGGACCCCCCAAAAGTATATGCGACATTTCTGCAAGGAGGTATTTCTTGCAGCAGCGGCTGGACTGCCAGGCAGGAGGCTACGCTTTGTGAGTATTATCCCAAGAATTAGTACCTTTGAGAAGACATGTGGAGGCAGGAGGTGTGAGGAGGACAGCCACCAGCCAGGAGTCTGCCCCCAGGCATCAGGGGAGGCAGGGACCTGAAATACAGTAAACAAATATTAAGGAAAGAAAGACAAAACAAAGGAAAACAGTAACACAAAGGAAAGATATCTTATTTTGTCCTGGTAACCTTCAGCCCTCACAGATACCAACGGCAGAGTGTGGCAGCGGCCACTACAACTGTGTGAAAATACTACCCGTGTGTGTGTGGGGGGCATACATCAGGGGACGCATCACCTCACCCACCCCACACAATAATAACACTTGCCAACACACACACAGCCTTGATCACCTTCCCCGTATGACCAGCAGGGTTCCCGGCGGCTGCTTGTGGTGTCGAAAGGCTGAGAGAACGATTGTCACTTCCTAACAGACCTCACACCCTCCACAAGGCTTGGAATGGCGAAAAAGTGTGGACTGGCTCGGCTGGGGCAGAGGTCGGCGGCCATCTTGTCTTCCTCTTCTTCTTCTTTGACCTGCATAGTGTTATTTCCTTATTTATTTTTTTAATTGTGTTTTAATGGCGGAGAATACTTGATGAAAATGTGGTTACTGTTTTTACGGGTTTAAATTGTCTTACAAAAGTGTTTTCATGTGTTTTAAGGGGATATTGGATTTCCCGGCATTCGCTCTAATGACGCAAAATTATGAATAAAACGTCATTAGTGTTTTTTGGGGGCTAATTTGTTTTTCATTTTATTTATTTTGATAAGTATTGCTCGTCTCTTGACTTTTATCAACTTGTAAACATCAATTTGAGGGAAACACTTTGTCCCAGCGTCCTCTATACTCTCTCCTTCCCGAAACATAAACAAGAGTCGTCTTCAATATATTATTATAGCCAATTGATATGACCTTGTCTAACCTTGACTAATACAACTACAAACTTATTTTGAGAGAGAGAGAGAGAGAGAGAGAGAGAGAGAGAGAGAGAGAGAGAGAGAGAGAGAGAGAGAGAGAGAGAGAGAGAGAGAGAGAGAGAGAGAGAGAGAGAGAGAGAGAGAGAGATGTTGTTGTTGATTTGTCCTCCCAGGGTAGGGCACGGGTTGGTGGGTAGGGATGGGCAAGTACCGTTAATTTGAGTACCGGTAGTACCGGTACCGAAAACTCAAGTACCGTTAGTACGGGTACCGGTATCGGTACCCAAAGTTTTTTTTTCTTAATGACTTCTGATGAAATTCCCAAACAAATTTCCTGTAAAGAAAACTCTCTCTTCCTTCAACTTAATATCAACTAGAGTAGAAATGCAACGTTTAGGAGCCTTCTGATTAATGTAAAATCACTTAGGTTTAAGGACAGACCACCTAGTCTGTACTGTTGTAAAAGATGAAAAACCTGACATAGGTTTTATTGCACACAAACAACTGGAGTCACCTCCTGAAACAATAGAAACAGCCACTATTACAACACGCACTACTTTACATGCACAATAACAAACAAATACATCAAAGTAAGTGCCAGACAACACAGGGACATCCACAAGCAATAATATGCGCGAAGACACACAAATAGCAACATAATAAGCTGGTAAATGCAAACAGAGAAACACAACGTACATGAGAGCATAAATATAAAACTACATTGAACATATATTACCACATTCTCCCCACCTATGAAATTCAAGCAGCATAATCATCAAAATACTTAGGTGCCCGCCGGGTCCTTTCGGACCTCCGGAGTGGTACAGGTGTAGTGCCTTGACCAGATGCAGCAGGATGCTCTTGAACAGCACTTTCCCCGGGTGTAACGTCATGAGTGACTTCTTGAAGAGCAGGTTCCGAGTTTGCTCTAGCATCTGGACGGCGCACCTCAGACTCTGATATACCTAGAGACTCTAGAGATTGCGGCAGTGAAGGTCTGGTGGCCTCCACGCTGCTACTATCATCACCACTTAAAGGTGCAAGATGCCTCAAAGACACAGTGGACTCTCTACCATCAGGAAACTTGACATGGGCATATTCAGGATTAGCTTCTACTATTTCTACTTCATCTACTAGAGGGTCATTCTTGCTGTGCCGTACTTGTCGTCTTAATAGAGCGGGACCTTTGGTGACGAGCCAGGTAGGCAACGTACGACCTGACGTGGACTTCCGAGGATGCTTTAGGAAACGCTCGTGTGGTGTACAATTAGTTGACGTACATAGCAGGGAACGGATAGAGTGAAGTGCATCTGGGAGGACAACTTCCCATTGCGAGACATCAAGATTCCTTGTTCTGAGAGCTAACCGAATGGTTTTCCATATGATTCCATTGTACCTCTCCACCTGACCATTGCCCCTTGGGTTGTAGGGCGTAGTGCGACTGGTAGCCACTCCTTTCTCTAGTAAGAATTTCTTCAGTTCTTCTGACATGAAAGAGGCTCCCCTGTCTGAGTGTACGTATGCTGGCATTCCGAATAGTGCAAACAGTTGTACCAAACACCCGATGATAGCACCAGCAGTCATGTCTGAACAAGGGAACGCAAAAGGGAACCGTGAGAATTCGTCAATGACTGTGAGCAAGTATCTGTTTTTCGACTGTGACGGAAGGGGCCCCTTAAAATCCAAGTTCAATCTCTCGTATGGCTGAGTAGCTTTCACCAGATGGCCATCATCAGGCTTATAGAACTGAGGTTTGACAGTAGAGCAGATTGGACAAGAAGCAGTAACCTTCTTTACATCCTCAACAGAATAAGCCAGGTTCCGAACTCGGATGAAATGCACCATTCTTGACACTCCAGGATGACATAGACTTTCATGCAGTTGTTTGAGTTTGTCTGTAGCTACAGCACCACAGACACGCGAGAGAGCATCTGCAGGAATATTTTCCGTACCTGGACGATACACTATATCGTAGTGGTAGCATGACAGTTCAATGCGCCACCTGGCTATCTTGTCGTTCTTGATTTTGCTTGAAGATCTTGTGTCGAACATGAATGTTACACTTCGCTGGTCAGTAATCAGCTTAAAGTGATGACCAATTAGGTAATGCTTCCACTTTCTGAGGGCCTCAACTATGGCATAAGCTTCTTTCTCTACTGAAGAATGCCTTTGTTCACTGTCAGAGAGAGTGCGAGAGAAGAACGCTACAGGACGTCCATTCTGAGTGAGAGTAGCGGCAATGGCATGGTCTGAGGCATCTGTTTCGACTGTGAAAGGGGATGTAGGATCAATGGCTTGCACCACGGACCTCGCAACTTCATTCTTCAATTTCTCAAAAGTCAGAGAAGCTTCAAAAGACAACGGGAATCTCGTGGAGTGTGAAAGAGGCCGGACTTTCTCAGAGAAGTTGGGTATCCATCGTGAGTAATGAGCAAGCAACCCCAACATTCTCCGAAGAGAGGCAGTATCCTTGGGAAGGGGTAGACTCAAGAGAGGCTGCAGTCGTTCTGGATCAGGTCTGATCTCTCCGTCCTTTATAGAGTATCCCAGAAGGTTTATAGACTGTGTCCTGAAATCACACTTGTCATGATTAAAGGTGAGGTTGTAATCCTTCGCCACTTTCAAGAAATGATTTAGGTTTTTGTCATGCTCCTCTTCCGTCTCTCCACATACAGTCACATTGTCCACATAAGCAAATGCCCCTTCCACCTTTTCTTTTGCAAGGATCTGATCCACAACTCGTTGGAAAGCGGCCACTCCGTTCTTCACACCAAATGGGATTCGATTGAACTCATACAGCTTTCCACTCGCCTCAAAAGCAGTGTACAACTTTTCGTCTTCTCTTATTGGCACTTGGTGGTAGGCGCTCTTCAGGTCCAAGGTGCTAAACACTTTAAATCTTGAGACATTGTTCACTGTTTCATCGATCCGAGGCAAAGGGTAAGCATCCAGCTCAGTAAACCTGTTTATAGTTTGTGAATAATCAATCACCATTCTCTTCCTGTGATTGTGCCCTGCAGTGATTAGCACCTGGGCCCTCCATGGAGACTGGCTGGGTCTTATTATTCCTTCTTGTAGCATTCTACCAATTTCAGTTTTGACAAATTCCTTATCAGCCTGAGAGTAATGTCTCGACTTTGCAGCAATGGGTCTGCAGTCTGCTGTCAGATTGCTGAAGAGTGCGGGCGCAACCAACTTCACTGCAGCCAGCCCACATATCTTGAGTGGTGGGCGTGCTCCTCCAAAAGCCATTTCTAGAGCAGAATGATTCTTCAAGAATTCATGCCCCAAAATTACATCACTACACAGGGCTGGCAGCACTTTGAGTTTTACACTAGGATAAATTTGTCCTTGCAGCTCCACATCCACACAACAATGACCTAAGATTTTGGACGAGAGAGACGCATCAGCCATGGAGACGTGCCCGTCGTCAGGAAGTATGATTACTTTGTTTTCTTTAGCAATCTTCTGACTCACAAAATTTTCCGAGCTTCCTGTATCAATAAGTGCATTAACAGGGAGACCATTAACTTTCAAACAACTCAAAGATTTACTAAGACTACTAGGCGCAGCCCCAGACACAGTAGCTAGTGTTGCTGCCGAATATTTAGTTTTACCAGCAGAGGTATCCCCTACCGGTTTCCCTGACCTACACACTTTTGCATAATGTCCTTGTTTCTTACACTTTAGACATAAAGCTTCCCTAGCAGGACATTTGAACCGAGGGTGCCGTTTCAAACCACAGAAAAAACACTGATTGGCGCCAGTAGTGGCGGCAAGATGAGCAGTTTCATCACTACTTTCTAAACACTCTGAATCACCTGACTGACTTTGTGGCTGAGGTACAGCAGCAGTAATTGGCTCAACAGTAGTATAAGAAGCAGAATGTTTCTGAGCCATCTCTAAAGTGCGTGCCTGTTCATAAGCAGTTTGCAAGTTAAGAGTTATATTTTCGAGTAGTCTTTGACGAATGGCACCAGAAGAAAGTCCATTGATGAATGCATCTCTAACATAGTTATCACACGCCTGCTCTGCCGACACTGCTTTGAACTGACAGTCTTTTGCTAGGAGCTTCAGAGCTTGGAGAAACTGGTCTAGAGACTCACCCGACCCCTGCCTACGTGTGGCCAGGACATGCCTAGCAAACACCTCATTTCTAGGTTTTACATACAGGGATGTCAGTGCTTTCTCAGCCTTATCATAAGTGTCACAGTCTGCTATGTAGTCGTACACTCGAGGAGCAACGTACACCCGGGGAACAACGTAGTTGGTGAGTAGGATTAGTTTGTCTGCACTGGGAGATGTCGCCTGTACTGCTTGGTAGAAGTTGTTGAATGTCCTCAGCCAGTGCGTCCACTCCTTAGCAGCGGTGGCAGAATCCGGGTCAGCCTCGAAGCGCTCTGGACGTAGAAACCGTTCCATGGCCTCTCAAAATTGTGTGTGCAATAAATTGTTGTAAAAGATGAAAAACCTGACATAGGTTTTATTGCACACAAACAACTGGAGTCACCTCCTGAAACAATAGAAACAGCCACTATTACAACACGCACTACTTTACATGCACAATAACAAACAAATACATCAAAGTAAGTGCCAGACAACACAGGGACATCCACAAGCAGTAATATGCGCGAAGACACACAAATAGCAACACAATAAGCTGGTAAATGCAAGCAGAGAAACACAACGTACATGAGAGCATAAATGTAAAACTACATTGAACATATATTACCACATGTACCATGGGGTCTGTGTGGTCTAATTTTCTATGTAAATCTATGTAAATCTCTCTCTCTCTCTCTCTCTGAATGAAGTGAATATTTATTTTTTCTAAAAAAAAATAGCATGTATAGTTATTATGGATGTACTCGATCATAGTCTAATAACAATAAAAATATTTATTAGCAACCTAAAAAAGAAAAAGAATCGGACATGAAGAATTATCCAGTAACTCCAATAAATAAATAAAATAATAGTTATCGGTACCAGGTACCGGTACCTGGTACCGATACCTGGTATCGGTACTGGTACCGCGAAGCCTCATGATCACTTGGGTTCCGGGAAGCTTAATGATCACTCGGCACTGCGCATTGCCGCTAGTACCGGTACCGTTAGGATCTTAGTGACGCTCGGCGCTCGCCCGCCTCCATGTGGTATGGGCCCTGTGTGTAGACGCTGAGTCACTGCCCCGCTGACCGTCTCCCCAAGTTCCCACCATTTTGTCCTGCTTTCCGTTTCCATCACAGCTCCCGTTTCCATTATTTTATTTATTTATTGGAGTTACTGGATAATTTTTCATGTCCGATTCTTTTTCTTTTTTAGGTTGCTAATAAATATTGTTATTGTTATTAGACTATGATCGAGTACCCACTACCCATATCACCGAGATATCCACTCACTAAGTGGTGATCTCTCTCTCTCTCTCTCTCCTGCTACACCTCCAATATTTAATCATCTTATATAATTCATCATGCAATTCTTTATAGCCAGAAACTCTCGCCAAGGGATTCAAACTTTTTTCGTTAATGCTTTATTGGATAAATATGATCTCTCTCTCTCTCTCTCTCTCTCTCTCTCTCTCTCTCTCTCTCTCTCTCTCTCTCAATATTTAATCATCTTATATAATCCATCGTGCAATTCTTTATAGCACGGTCAGCCTTCTCGTTCCCTCTCAGACCAACGTGGCTTGGCACCCAGTCCAGGATGATGTTCTTGCCCAGTGAGACAAGGGTGTTGGCTTCATGGAGGATGGTGGTTATGAGCCGAGTGTTGTCTCTGACGCTCTTCGCCTGCAGGACCTTGAGGGCTGACAGCGAGTCGGAGTGGATGATGATGGTGGTGTTCATATCGGCCGTGGCGTGACGCAGGGCACAGAGGATGGCTGCCTGTTCTGCCTGCAGGATGGAGACTTGCGGTGGCAGGCGCCACAGTCCTGTCTGGGTTCCGCACACGAAGGCAGCCCCCACAGACCCATCGGCGCCCAGCGAGCCATCTGTGCAGTAGTGGCTGGCAGTCCTGTCGTCCATGGAAGCCACGCGCTGCAAAGCCTCTTGGCGGAGGGTGATGGGGTGAGAGGCCCTAGGAGCTGAGGTGGTAGGGAGGCTCATCTGGAATGGACCAGGAACCCATGGTGGAGGGGAGTGGTAGCCAGGGTGTGGCAGGTCTGAGCCACTGCAGACAAGCCTCTCCACTTCCAAGTGACGGACTGCGTCGGCGGCATCATGTATCCAGTCCCCGTCTGGAGTGGCTTGTGGTGGTCTCTGGAAGGCATGAAGCAGCTGTGTGGAGACTGTGCCGTGTGGTTGCTGCTTCATGAACTTCCCAACTACAGTGGATGTTCGGGCCAGGATGCGGTGGTGGAGTGATGGGAAGCCACTTTCCAGGCGAAGGTTGGTCAGGCGGGTCCATGGCGGGGCTCCTAGGATGACCCGGAGAGCGTCATTTTGTGCCACCTCTAACTTCTTTGTGAGTGCAGGGGAGAGCGAACACAGGCAAGGAGCGCAGTAGTCTATGACAGACCGTATGGCGTGTGTGTAGAAGGCGCGTAAGACACGATAGGATGCCCCCGTGTTTTGTGTGGACAGAGCTCGCAGGATGTTGGTGCGAGTTGCTACGCGCTCTCTTAGATAGCGTACCTGAGTGCCGAACCGAAGGTGACTGTCCAGCCAGACACCCAGGTACTGGTGGATGGTAGTGTAGGCGAGGTCCTGGTTTGCTATTTGGAAGGGCCGTTCAGGGGAAGGAGAGAGAGAGAGAGAGAGAGAGAGAGAGAGAGAGAGAGAGAGAGAGAGAGAGAGAGAGAGAGAGAGAGAGAGAGAGAGAGAGAGAGAGAGAGAGAGAGAGAGAGAGAGAGAGAGAGAGAGAGAGAGCGACAGAGTGTGAGAGAGAGAGAGAGAGAGAGAGAGAGAGAGAGAGAGAGAGAGAGAGAGAGAGAGAGAGAGAGAGAGAGAGAGAGAGAGAGAGAGAGAGAGAGAGAGAGAGAGAGAGAGAAAATCAGACCACACAGACCCCATGGTCCAGACTTGGTGGTCTGTCCTTAAACCTAAGTGATTTTACATTAATCAGAAGACTCCAAAACGTTGCATTTCTACTCTAGTTGATATTAAGTTGAAGGAAGTGACGGTCGAGCTTATTTTTGAAGGAGTCAATCGTGTTACACTGGACCACTGATGATGGGAGCTTATTCCATTCTCGCACTACAACGTTGGTGAAGAAAAATTTGGTGCAGTCTGAATTTACTTGTCTACATCTGAGTTTTACGCCATTGTTCCTCGTGCGCAAAGTGTCATCGATCATAAACAATGTTGATCTGTCTACATTCGTGAAACCATTAAGTATTTTAAAACATTCGATCAGTTTTCCTCGGAGGCGACGTTTCTCAAGAGAACATGTTAAGGGTAGAAAGCCTTTCTTCGTAGGATTAGTTGCGCAAGGAAGGGATAATTTTCGTTGCTCGACGCTGAACACCTTCTAATTTAGCAATATCCTTTGCATGGTGGGGAGACCAAAACTGTACCGCATATTCCAAGTGGGGTCTGACTAAACTGTTGTAGAGCGGGAGTATTACATCTTTATTCTTAAATAAAAAGTTTCTTTTAATGAAGCCCAACATTCTGTTCGCTTTATTTGCTGCATCGATGCATTGCTGTGAGAATTTGAGGTTTGACGCGATTTTGACCCCCAAGTCCTTGACGCATTTAACGCTTTTGAGTTTAACTCCGCGCATTTCGTAATCAAACTTTTTATTCCTCGTTCCAACTTGAAGGACCTGGCACTTGTCTACGTTAAAGGGCATCTCCCATCTATCCGACCAAGCTGAAATTTTGTGCAAATCCTCTTGGAGGCTTTGCCTGTCTTCGTCAGTGAGAACCGAGTTACCAATCTTTGTGTCGTCTGCAAATTTACTAATGCGGTTATTGAGTCCAACATCCACGTCGTTGATGTAAATAATGAAGAGCACTGGGCCAAGAACCGAGCCCTGAGGGACGCCACTAGTGACAGGCGCCCACTCTGAGTTAAATCCGTCAATCACTACTCTTTGTTGTCTGTTGCTCAACCAATTCGCGATCCATTGGTTTACCTGACCGTCAATACCTATTTGCTTTAATTTGTAAAGTAATTTATGATGCGGGACTTTATCAAACGCTTTCTGGAAATCAAGATAGACTACGTCCAGTGATTTGGTTACGTCATAAACAGTGAAGAGGTCGTTATAAAAGGTTAATAGATTAGAGAGAGAGAGAGAGAGAGAGAGAGAGAGAGAGAGAGAGAGAGAGAGAGAGAGAGAGAGAGAGAGAGAGAGAGAGAGAGAGAGAGAGAGAGAGAGAGAGAGAGAGAGAGAGAGAGAGAGAGAGAGAGAGAGAGACTGATTGATTGATTAATGGTTTATTGTGTGTGTGTGTGTGAGAGATTTACATAGATTTACATAGAAAACCAGACCACACAGACCCCATGGTCCAGACTTGGTGGTCTGTCCTTAAACCTAAGTGATTTTACATTAATCAGAAGACTCCAAAACGTTGCATTTCTACTCTAGTTGATATTAAGTTGAAGGAAGTGACGGTCGAGCTTATTTTTGAAGGAGTCAATCGTGTTACACTGGACCACTGATGGTGGAAGCTTATTCCATTCTCGCACTACAACGTTGGTGAAGAAAAATTTGGTGCAGTCTGAATTTACTTGTCTACATCTGAGTTTTACGCCATTGTTCCTCGTGCGCAAAATGTCATCGATCATAAACAATGTTGATCTGTCTACATTCGTGAAACCGTTAAATATTTTAAAACATTCGATCAGTTTTCCTCGGAGGCGACGTTTCTCAAGAGAGAGCATGTTAAGGGTAGAAAGCCTTTCTTCGTAGGATTTGTTGCGCAAGGAAGGGATCATTTTCGTTGCCCGACGCTGAACACCTTCTAATTTAGCAATATCCTTTGCATGGTGGGGAGACCAAAACTGTACCGCATATTCCAAGTGGGGTCTGACCAAACTGTTGTAGAGCGGGAGTATGACATCTTTATTCTTGAATACAAAGTTTCTTTTAATGAAGCCCAACATTCTGTTCGCTTTATTTGCTGCATCGATGCATTGCTGTGAGAATTTGAGGTTTGGCGCGATTTTGACCCCCAAGTCCTTGACGCATTGAACGCTTTTGAGTTTAACGCCGTGCATTTCGTAGAGAGAGAGAGAGAGAGAGAGAGAGAGAGAGAGAGAGAGAGAGAGAGAGAGAGAGAGAGAGAGAGAGAGAGAGAGAGAGAGAGAGAGAGAGAGAGAGAGAGAGAGAGAGAGAGAGAGAGAGAGAGAGAGAGAGAGAGAGACTGATTGAATGATTGATGGTTTATTGTGTGTGTGTGTAAGAGAGAGAGAGAGAGAGAGAGAGAGAGAGAGAGAGAGAGAGAGAGAGAGAGAGAGAGAGAGAGAGAGAGAGAGAGAGGGGGGGGAGATTGCTCCGTCATGCACGAGGGAGCACGGGCCTTTGCCAAAGGCGGCCCGTAGCAGGGAGCCGACAGATCGACTCTATCGGCGATAGAAATCTAGCCAACCAAGTCGGTCTATCGACGAGGACTGGCGTGTCTCCGGAGAGAGAGAGAGAGAGAGAGAGAGAGAGAGAGAGAGAGAGAGAGAGAGAGAGAGAGAGAGAGAGAGAGAGAATGATATCACACTATTTGACGAGCCTCTCTTCTTATCTGTCCCTCCTATTAGACATATGTAACCGTCACCTTGAAAAGAGAAAGAGGAAGAGGAGGAGGAGAAGGGAAGAAAAAAATGTTAGGAAGATGAAAGAATAATATTGAGAAGAAAAGAATATGGAAGGGGAAAAGGAGGAAGAGGAGGAACGTGAGGAAAAGAGAAATGATCGTGTTGAAGAAAGAGGAATAATAAGAGGAGGAGGAGGAGGAGGAGGAGAGAAAGATGGAGAGGAAGAAAAGAGAGAAGTGAGAAAGGGTAAAGGGGTATCTCTCTCTCTCTCTCTCTCTCTCACTTACCTTGAAAGCCACTCATTAATTGGGGACTCACAACATGGCTTCCGAAACAAAAGATCCTGCCTATCAAACCTATTAACCTTTTATAACGACCTCTTCAATGTTTATGACGTAACCAAATCACTGGACGTAGTCTATCTTGATTTCCAGAAAGCGTTTGATAAAGACCCGCATCATAAATTACTTTACAAATTAAAGCAAATAGGTATTGACGGTCAAGTAAACCAATGGATCGTGAATTGGTTGAGCAACAGACAACAAAGAGTAGTGATTGACGGATTTAACTCAGAGTGGGCGCCTGTCACTAGTGGCGTCCCTCAGGGCTCGGTCCTTGGGCCAGTGCTCTTCATTATATACATCAACGACGTGGATGTTGGACTCAATAACCGCATTAGTAAATTTGCAGACGACACAAAGATTGGTAACTCGGTTCTGACTGACGAAGACAGGCAAAGCCTCCAAGAGGATTTGCACAAAATTTCAGCTTGGTCGGAGAGATGGGAGATGCCCTTTAACGTAGACAAGTGCCAGGTCCTTCAAATTGGAACGAGGAATAAGAAGTTCGAATACGAAATGCGCGGCGTTAAACTCAAAAGCGTTCAATGCGTCAAGGACTTGGGGGTCAAAATCGCGTCAAACCTCAAATTCTCACAGCAATGCATCGATGCAGCAAATAAAGCGAACAGAATGCTGGGCTTCATTAAAAGAAACTTTGTATTCAAGAATAAAGATGTAATACTCCCGCTCTACAACAGTTTAGTCAGACCCCACTTAGAATATGCGGTACAGTTTTGGTCTCCCCACCATGCAAAGGATATTGCTAAATTAGAAGGTGTTCAGCGTCGGGCAATGAAAATGATCCCTTCCTTGCGCAACAAATCCTACGAAGAAAGGCTTTCTACCCTTAACGTGTTCTCTCTTGAGAAACGTCGCCTCCGAGGAAAACTGATCGAATGTTTTAAAATACTTAATGGTTTCACGAATGTAGACAGATCAACATTGTTTATGATCGATGACACTTTGCGCACGAGGAACAATGGCGTAAAACTCAGATGTAGACAAGTAAATTCAGACCGCACCAAATTTTTCTTCACCAACGTTAGAGTGCGAGAATGGAATAAGCTTCCACCATCAGTGGTCCAGTGTAACACGATTGACTCCTTCAAAAATAAGCTCGACCGTCACTTCCTTCAACTTAATATCAACTAGAGTAGAAATGCAACGTTTTGGAGTCTTCTGATTAATGTAAAATCACTTAGGTTTAAGGACAGACCACCAAGTCTGGACCATGGGGTCTGTGTGGTCTGATATTCTATGTAAATCTATGTAAATCTCTCTCTCTCGACCATCCATGAAAAAGAAATAAAGAGAGAGAGAGAGAGAGAGAGAGAGAGAGAGAGAGAGAGAGAGAGAGAGAGAGAGAGAGAGAGAGAGAGAGAGAGAGAGAGAGAGAGAGAGAGAGAGAGAGAGAGAGAGAGAGAGAGAATTACAACATCATTTAAAGGGACGGAGAAAGGTAATTAACGCACACACGAACACACACACACACAAAAAAAAAACGTACATGTAATTTTTTTGTGTGTGCTTGACGTGTGTTTGTATGTGTGTACGTGTGGAAAGCGATCGTGTGTGTGTGTGTGTGTGTGTGTGTGTGTGTGTGTGTGTGTGTGTGTGTGTGTGTGTGAGTGCGTTCTAATTATTTTTTTTCTTCTTCCTCCTCTTACTCCCCTCCATTTCCCTCTCCTTACCTCATCCTTACCTCTCCTCACCAACGACTGTTGCTTAAATTACAGGCTCACGGAGTAGAGGGTAAAGTTTTGAACTGGGTCAAGGCGTGGCTTAGCAATAGGAAGCAAAGAGTGCAAATCAATAGTAAAAGATCTGACTGGGGATGTGTTACGAGTGGGGTCCCACAAGGTTCGGTATTAGGTCCACTTTTGTTTATTATTTATATCAATGACTTAGATACAGGAATTAGTAGTGATGTTAGTAAATTTGCAGATGATACCAAGATCGGTAGAGTAATTGAGTCGAATCAGGACGCTAGTATTCTCCAAGGTGAACTCAACAGATTATATGACTGGGCGGATAAATGGCAGATGGAGTTCAATGTAGGGAAGTGCAGTATTCTGAGTGTAGGTAGGAACAACCCCTCACATAACTATTGCTTAAATGACACTCTCATAAGTAGGTCTGGGTGCGAGAGGGATTTAGGGGTCTTAGTGAGCTCTGATCTTCGTCCAAGGGCACAATGCATTCAAGCTAGAAATCGAGCTAATAGGGTACTGGTGTAGCAGTCACCGCTCAAATTCCGTGTTCCTTCCCCTCAGTGACAAGAAAATGGGCTGCTGCAAAGAGACTAAGACTCTGTGTTTTCATGTAATGTCCATCGTCACTGTGTCTGCCAGTCTGTCTTGTCGCGTCTTCATCGTTAACTTTCCTTGTATTCGTTTACCTTTGACTGTCCGTCCACGTTCTCTTGTTGTCCACCGTTACACATTGTTCCACACATACACCAACACTTAAATGTTAACCTACACAAACAACATTCACACAAAAGCATACACAAACAAACACCTATCCTATGTGTTGTCCTTGTCGTGATGAGCTGTGTAAGTTTTGTCCAATAAAGTAACCCTGGCGGATATGACTTTCTCTATCCGTGAACCGATTAGCACTTAGAACACTCGCTACCACCAACAATTGGTGACCCCGGAGTGTTGCTATGGTTCAAGGTGGCTTATAGCCGGTGCCGTTTTAAGGGCACTCTCTCCTAGAGTGGAGGACCTGGGCAGGGTAACTTGTCCATTCGTCCGCCCTCTCCTGGGGCAAAAATCCTCACCTCCATTCGGGGTTCGTGGGGCTGAGCACTCAGGTCGGGAGAAACATTACGCCATAGGCGTAGTTGCCACCTTCAGGGTTTTCCCCCGCCCTCCCCTAGGCGCCTTCTGCGCCTTCCCCAGGCACCCTCTGTGCCTTCCCCAGGCACCCTCTGTGCCTTCCCCAGGCACCCTCTGTGCGCCTCTTCCAGGCACCCTCTGTGCGCCTCTTCCAGGCACCCTCTGTGCGCCTCTTCCAGGCACCCTCTGTGCGCCTCTTCCAGGCACCCTCTGTGCGCCTCTTCCAGGCACCCTCTGTGCGCCTCTTCCAGGCTCCCTCTGTGCGCCTCTTCCAGGCTCCCTCTGTGCGCCTCTTCTAGGCTCCCTCTGTGCGCCTCCTCCAGGCATCTTCAGCGCCCTTCAGGCATCTTTTGTGCCCCATGGTGCTTCTCCCGGCGCTCACCCACCCACCCCCACCCCTCCTCCTCCCTTCTGCTGGTCCGGCGACTGAGACACGCACATCGTGTGACACACTACACAGACTCAGTGAACACTCAAACACAGTGCGACACATTACTGAGACACAGTGCCACATACTCAGTGTACACGCCACACACAGACTCGGTGTACACGCCATACAGACTCAGTGTATACGCCGCCACACACCATACAGACTCAGAGAGACACGCAAACACAGTGTGACACCCCACTGGGATTACTAGCTGCCTCCTGGATTAACCACCGCCTCCTGGATCTACCACCGCCGTCTTGGATTATAATACACTTGTGGATCTATGTGTACAGTGCAGTGTGTCCAGCAACAGTTCAGTGCAGCAAGTCCCCAGCAACAGTTAGTGTCACAGTGTTCCCACTAAGTGTACAGTGTTGTGTTACAGTGCCTTTTTGAACACTGGTTCACTCCTCGAGCCACAGAGGCCCCTGGCACGTGCCAGCGCCTACAGTACACGCAGTTCGTTTTACTCTCACGGACTGCCGCGGCTCCTGGCACATGCTAGCGCCCCTAACTTTTCAACTCGCTGTGGCCCCCGGCTCGCTGGCATCTAGCGCCTTCCCACGCAGTCGTTCGACGCACTCACGACTGCCGCGGCTCCTGGCACATGCTAGCGCCCCTAACTTTTCAACTCGCTGTGGCCCCCGGCTCGCTGGCATCTAGCGCCTTCCCACGCAGTCGTTCGACGCACTCACGACTGCCGCGGCTCCTGGCATATGCTTGCGCCCCTCAATTCTCAACCGGCTGTGGTCCCTGGCACGCTGGCATCTAGCGCCTTACCACGCAGTCATTCGACGCCCTCACGGACTGCCGAGGCCCCTGACACGCTGGCAGCTGGTGCCTTTAATACACGCAGTCGTTCTACTCTCACCGACTGCCGAGGCCCCTGACACGCTGTCAGCTAGCGCCTTCACACGCAGTTCCCTCGACGCACTCTCTGACTGCCGTGGCCCCCGGCGCGTTTACGCCAGTGCCTTTCGCCCATCTCCACGCCGCTCGACTTCACCATACCTGACGACGACATGCAACTCTTCCTCTACTACGGCGGTGTCCTTCAGAGCACCACTCTTCTGCTCAGGACCCGTCTACGTGGTTTGCGATTCGGGAGTGCGGATTCAAGCCTTCCAGGATCTATTAAACAGCCAACCACTCAACTCACCGCAGCCCACCTCACGCAGCCCACCTCACGCAGCCCACCTCACGCAGCCCACCTTACGCAGCCCACCTCATGCAGCCCACCTCACGCTGCTCAATTCCTCGCTGCTCAACTCCTCGCTGCTCAACTCCTCGCTGCTCAACTCCTCGCTGCTCAACTCCTCGCTGCTCAACCCCTCGCTGCTCAACTCATCGCTGCTCAACACTTCAGCTCGACTTACCGTAGCTGTCCTCACTGCGCTACTCATCTCAGCTCGACTCACCGTAGCTGTCTCCTACGCGCTACTCACTTCAGCTCGACTCACCGTAGCTGTCTCCTACGCGCTACTCACTTCAGCTCGACTCACCGTAGCTGTTGTCACCGCATTACTCACACCAGCTCGACTCACCGTAGCTGTTGTCACCGCATTACTCACTCCAGCTCGACTCACCGTAGCTGTTGTCACCGCATTACTCACTCCAGCTCGACTCACCGTAGCTGTTGTCACTGCATTACTCACTCCAGCTCGACTTACTGTAGCTGTTGTCACTGCACTACTCACTCCAGCTCGACTCACCGTAGCTGTTGTCACTGCACTAACTCCAGCTCGACTTACTGTAGCTGTTGTCACTGCACTACTCGCCCCAGCTCGACTCACCGTAGCTGTTGTCACTGCACTAACTCCAGCTCGACTTACTGTAGCTGTTGTCACTGCACTACTCGCCCCAGCTCGACTCACCGTAGCTGAACTACTAAACGCAACTACTCAGCGCAACTTACCGCGCATCTCGACACAACTCTACACAACGCTACTCATCGCAACGCATCACCGTCTGCCACAGCGCCCCAGCACCAGGGAAGATTTCGTTCCTCCTTCCTCGTCACTGGGGGGGAGTAATCTGTAGCAGTCACCGCTCAAATTCCGTGTTCCTTCCCCTCAGTGACAAGAAAATGGGCTGCTGCAAAGAGACTAAGACTCTGTGTTTTCATGTAATGTCCATCGTCACTGTGTCTGCCAATCTGTCTTGTCGCGTCTTCATCGTTAACTTTCCTTGTATTCGTTTACCTTTGACTGTCCGTCCACGTTCTCTTGTTGTCCACCGTTACACATTGTTCCACACATACACCAACACTTAAATGTTAACCTACACAAACAACATTCACACAAAAGCATACACAAACAAACACCTATCCTATGTGTTGTCCTTGTCGTGATGAGCTGTGTAAGTTTTGTCCAATAAAGTAACCCTGGCGGATATGACTTTCTCTATCCGTGAACCGATTAGCACTTAGAACACTCGCTACCACCAACACTGGGATTTATTTCAAGGAGCGTAAGCAACAGAAGCCCCGAAGTCTTCCTCAAACTATATTTAGCATTAGTTAGACCTCATCTTGACTATGCGGTTCAGTTCTGGTCACCTTACTATAGAATAGATATCAAAATGTTAGAATCGGTGCAGAGGAGAATGACTAAGATGATTCAGGGGTTGAGAAACTTGCCATACGAGGGAAGACTCAAACAGTTAAACTTGCATTCTCTAGAAAGGCGAAGGGTGCGTGGAGACATGATCGAGGTTTATAAATGGATGAAGGGCTTTAATAAGGGAGACATTCATAAGGTTTTGTTGGTAAGAGAACCGGGTAGGACACGAAGTAATGGGTTTAAACTGGATAAATTCAGATTCAACAGGGACATAGGCAAAAATTGGTTTACTAACAGGGTGGTGGATGAGTGGAATAGGCTTAGCAGTCATGTGGTGAGTGCCAATACAATTGTCACATTAAAAAATAGACTAGATAAATTCATGGACAGCGATATTAGGTGGGGTTAGATACACGGGAGCTTAGGGTCAAAGGAGCTGCCTCGTACAGGCCTACCGGCCTCTTGTAGACTCCTGCGTTCTTATGCTCTTATGTTCTTATAACCTTCTGACCTTTTCTTGACCTCCTCCTCCTCTTCTTCTTCCTCCACCTCCTCCTCTTCCTCCTTCTCCTCCTCCTCCTCCTTTCACCCACTGAAGGGATACAGCCACACTCGTCTTGGTTGTCCAGGCGGTCATGTGTGTGTGTGTGTGTGTGTGTGTGTGTGTGTGTATTTACCTAGTTGTGAAATACAGGAAAAGAGCCGTACTAGGCTCGTGCTGTCCCGTCTCCATAACGCTTAGTATCCAGCATGGGTTTAAATTCATGAATCGTTTTTGCACACACAGTCTCCTTGTCAAATCCGTTCCATGTTGTTGTGCTTCTGTATGGAAAACTGTATTTCTTGATGTCTCTTCTAAAGTCGCTCTTCAATTTCTTACTATTGCCTCTTGTCACACTTCTGTCACGTACCACTAGGTCTTCCCTGTCCAGTTTCTCCAATCCCTCTTGTATCCTGTACAATGTTATTAGGTCCCCTCTCTCTCTTCTGCTCTCCAGTGTTGTTAGTCCCAATTTCTCCAGTCTTTCTTCATAAGTATGTTCTCTCAGAGTTTCCGGTAATTTAGTCGCTGCTCTCTGTATTCTTTCCAACTTTATAATTTCTTTCTTCAATCTAGGTGATGATAGTCTGTCTCACTTTTCAACAGTGATAGTGATCAGAATGCAGTTAAAGCTCGCCATGATGGTTGGGGCGAGTGACATGTTGTTATAAACAACCCTGTGTTTTCAATATGTGGAGCTTTATCTGCATTCTGATCACACTATCGTGTTCACTAGAAATTTTGCTACGTCATGTAATAATATATTTCTGCAGTCAATGAACAACTGTTGAAAACAGTGAGCATAAGTAAAACAAGTTATAAACATTTTTTTAACATCTTCACAGTTCAGCTCATCGTAATGCCATTTTCTTATTTGTTTTGTCGAGTTTTTAAAATACATCTTGATTCTACAGTCACTGCTGAGTCTGATGGTGTCAACCAAAACTGGCTAGCTCGTATATGAGGTGAGCTATGGCATATAATAAAGAAACATGTCTCACTCGAGCATGCAAGATGTGGTCCGACATGAGTGTTAGCGGGAGAGCGGAGCAGCCAATCAGCTGCAAGCTTACTAACCTGCCTAGGCGCCTAGCTTAAGTGAACAGACTATAATGCTGTATATTCCAGTCTTGGACGTATCATCGATGTTTTTAGTTTCTTCACCATTTCTTCATTTAACTTTGTAAATGGTGCTTTTATGTTTCTAAGAAGATTGTATGTTTCCCCAGTTATCCGGTCTATGTTTTCCAAAGGATAACTTGTCTGTTATGATCACTCCCAGATCTTTTTCTTTAGTGTTTTTCATGATTCTTTCATTACTCAGAGAGTAGTTTCCCGATATTCGTCTACTGCTCTTACCAAACTCCATCACACTACACTTCTCTGTATTGAATGTCATTTCACATTTGCGTGACCATTCGCTTATTCTGTCGAGATCTTGGCTCAGGGCTACACAGTCTTCTTCATTAGCCACCCTTCTCATTATTTTAGCATCATCAGCAAACATATTCATATAGCTAGTCACCCCTTCTGTCATGTCATTAATATAAGTTACAAACATAATCGGAGCCAACACTGATCCTTGGGGGACTCCACTGGTCACTTCCATCCAGCTTGATTTATTATTCCTGATTACTGTTCTCATTTCTCTCTTCGTCAAAAAGTCCATAATCCAATCCAATATTGAACCACCCAGACCTCCAATATGATTAAGTTTCCATATTAATCGCTTGTGTGGTACTTTATCAAACGCCTTCTTTAAGTCCAGATACACACAATCTGCCCAACCGTCTCTTTTCTGTATTATATCAATTACTCTTGAATAGAAGCTGATCAGATTAGTTACACAAGACCGTCCTCCTCTGAATCCGAATTGGTTATTTGTTAATGTACCGTTTTCTTCTAAATACTCCACCCATCTGTTTTTTTTTAATAATTTTCTCACATCTTTGCTACTACACTTGTTAACGACACTGGCCTATAGTTGAACGGGTCTTCCTTACTTCCTCCTTTATGTATTGGGACGATGTTAGCCCTCTTCCAGTCTAGTGAGACATTAATCAAGTTGCTCAACTTTTCAGCTATTAGCTGGTTACACTCTTTTAGCACCCAGTTTGATATACCATCCGGTCCTGCTGATTTCCTCGCATCCAATTCTTCCAATAATTTTCTAACTTCATCTGCTGATGTTTGTATTCTCTCCAGACCCACTCCATTCCCCGGCACTGCATCTACACCTTCAAACTCACTCTCCCTTGTGAACACTGTTTGGAAACAGTTATTCATCACTTCTACTATTTCACTTATACTATCAAAAGTTTCACCATTAACTTTAACTTTCTGAATCTCATCTCTATTTTTCAACTTTCCATTTATGAACTTATAAAACAGTTTTGGCTGGTCTTTGCACTTATCTACAATATTTTTTCTCAAAACTCCTCTTTTCTTCTCTTCTTACTTTGACATAAACATTCCTCTTCCTTTTGTACTCATTCCATAGATCCATCCTCCTATTTTTTTCTCCATTTGATCAATGCCTTAATTCTCCTTTTCCAGCTTGGCGTCTACACACTTTCTGTTGTACCACTCTTCTCTTGATGTCTGGCCTTCTTTCATCCTTGGTACCCACTTTTCCACTCCTTCGTTGTAAATCCGTAGAAAGATAGCCCATTTTTTCTCCACATTTTCAGCCTCAAAAAAGTATCCCATTGTGCTTCCTCAAAATGTTTCCCAAGTTGTTCAAACTTTGCCTTATTAAAGTTAAACTGTTCTTTCCTGTAGTCCTCATTCTTGATTATTTTACCTCCTTCTCGTAATATGTACTCGATAAGTACGTGATCTCTCTTCCCTGTATGGCTCCTATAGTTCATCTCCTCTATGGTATCCGGCTCCCTGGTGATTATCAAGTCCGATCTAGATGGCTCGTCTTCTCCTCTGAATCTTGTATAATCCTCCACCCACTGTGTGAGGACGTTATCTATAACCAATTCCAAAACCTTGTTCCCCCATGAAGCCTCACTTCCTTCCGTTGACCAGTTTTCCCATGATACTTCTTTACAATTAAAATCCCCCATTATCAGAATCTTATCCTTCTCCTCCAGTAATCTCCTTAGGCAATCCAATGTGTCTTCCAGCTTCTTCTTGTACAATTCTTCTGTCCATGAATTGTTTTTTGGGGGACATACACCACTACGATATTTCTGCATCCTCCCCTTTGCAGTCTTATTCCCACACTCAAGACCTCCGCTTCCCCTTCGCCATAGGTGACACCCTCCACTGTCCATTCTTTTTTCAACAATAGCATCACTCCTCCTCCTTGTTTATTTTTTCTATTTCTCATCCATACATTATATTTATCATCCCCTATGTTAAATGCATCTATACTACCAGTCAATTTGGTTTCCGTAATCCCCATAACATCTGTTTTTTCCTCACTCAGGTAATTTCCTATTTCTAACAGTTAGTCCGGCAGCCAAAGTGACATTTTTTGTCTAACCTTGCCATAAAGGTCCCACAATGGGTTTTAAAGGTTTTGATACCATGAGACATTGTAGAATCAAAATCCAAAGAGTGCCAAGCTGGCACCCTTGGGCATTTTCTGAAAATCGCTCATTTCCGTGGTACCCTATACCCCCCATTTATCGCTACATGCGAAAAATGAAAATGTCTGTATCTTCACTAATATACCTACCGACATGATGATTGAAACAACGTTCATGCGGTATGGAAAAGGACCCAGTGGCATTATTGGCATCACACTAAAACCAGACACGCTGAAGACCTGGGCCTTGAGTCTCCATATTTGCAGTGGTCTGGCCAAAGACATATCTGATATGACCTCAGATGATCAACATCAGCTTCTCCACAAGGAAGAAATGAAAGCCAGAATGACAGCAGATAGTGCAGACCGCTCAAAGATCAGAGACAAATTACAAGAATCCATTGATCCACTTGATCCATCTTCTCACCCACATGGCCATCTTGTCCAGATTGTGAGTGGTAGAATAGAAACTGACCCGACTGTGAACGTGCATGAGTCTGTGTCAATAGGAACGGCGATGATGAAGCAGTATGAAAGCTCCTGGCCTGATGGATTTCATGATACTCTTCCCAGGAAAGTCCGTACAATGGCAGTCACAAAAAAGCACATCCAAGTTGGTCAAATAAAGGTACATGACACCAATTTGATTTATTCACGCATCATTGGCCTGCAAGCATCTGGTCGAGACATGGACCTCAATGAGGTTTTGAGTTATGAATTGGCACCCATTCCTACTTCGATGTTCGCCAGTAATGGCGAGATGAGAGTACCAACAAACAAATCAACACTCAAGAACAAGCTAAAAGTTGAAATGTCTGGACGATCTGCACCAAAAGCAGACAGTGTGATCATTGACGGTTCAGCCATACTGTGGGTGGTTCACTGGCCAACACATGGAACAGTGAAAGACTTCATTGACAACGTTGTGTCGTATGTAACAAACAAAATGAAAGAAGCTGATGTGTACTTGATATTTGACCGATATGAAGATTACAGTACCAAGGGAGTCACTGCACCGCAAGAGGAAAAGAAGCAAGCAGGCATCACCAATTGTCACTGTCAGTGCAGCTGCCATCACAGAAAGTGGCGCTGACAGTATCATATAACAAGACACAACTCATTGCTCTCATTGTGGATGCACTGCAGGCACAGAAAGACAACCTAATGTCAACCAAGCACAGACTTGTTGTCACAGGACAAGATCCAGTACCAGTTGAAGTAAGCCATGGCATGATCATCCATCGGGGAGATTTGCGCAATACTCAAGAAGAAGCTGATGTCATAATGATACACCAGCTGTTGTGTATTATTAACAGCACCACAGAGGACACCAACATCAGTGTCATTTCAGATGACACTGATGTGTTTGTCTTGCTAGTCCACTTTACCATGAAAGACAACTCACTTGTCATCTGACAATGGATGCAACCGGCAAAGAAAGGAAGTCCATCAACATCCAAGCAACTGCACACCGCCACAGGGATATCGCTGATCAGCTGTTAGCTAGTCATTCGTTATCGGGATGTGACACAGTGGCTCAGTTGTGGGGCATAGGAAAAACTAAAGTTCTGAAAGTTCTTCAGGCGGGCCATCAGTTGTTGAAACTTGGGAACAGCACTGCTGCACTAGCTGATGTAGTGCAAGAGTCCACTGCATTCATAGCTGCTTGCTATGGGAATCCAGAAGCTCTGACAATGACAGATGTACGATTTAAGGTTTGGAAAGTGAAAACAGCAAAAGCAAACATTGTTTCTGCACCAAAGCTCATGTCTCTCCCCCCAACAAATGAATCTTTTCACCTGAATGTCCTGAGAGCGCACTTCCAATGTTGCATCTGGAAACATGCTGGAGAAGCAAACCCACCAGAGATTGACCCAACCATGCACGGGTGGCAGCGAGATATTGTCAACAGAGCATTAACCCCCACAATGCTTCCACCTAATACTTCTGCAGCACCAGATAGCATTTTGAAGCTAATAAAGTGCAAATGCGAAAAATGCAAGTCAGCTAGGTGCTCATGCTATTCTGCAATGCTTCCATGCACCATCTTCTGCAGCTGTGAAGGTGGCCGGGACTGTTGCAATGAACACACCACAGCGGTTGCTGAAGATGAAAACGACAATCAAGACGTGAACACAAATTCCTAGATAATAGATACTTACATGTAGATATAAAGATATCCTTATCTTTTGTTACCAAAGAGACAGTATCTAAAAAAATTCTGATATTATCATTCTGATTGTACTGATATGTGAATTTTTAGTATAATACCAAATATGAAATTTAGGATGTAAAAAATCTTGTGTTTATTTAAGGTTTGGGATTATCTCATTGGCGTTTGGGTATGATGAGTACACTGGATACTGGAAATAATGCTTTTACTGCATTCCTTGTGTCTGAAAACCTATGATTGGATACCTTACTTGCAACTTTATCAGCTATATTAGTGAAGATACAGACATTTTCATTTTTCGCATGTAGCGATAAATGGGGGGTATTGGGTACCACGGAAATTAGCGATTTTCAGAAAATGCCCAAGGGTGCCAGCTTGGCACTCTTCGGATTTTGATTCTACAGTGTTTCCTGGTATCAAAACCATTAAAACCCATTGTGGGACCTTTATGGCAAGGTTACCTCACACTTCCACCGGCAGCGTCGGCGGACCCATTTTTGGGCTCCCGCGAGTCGGTCCGCCGAAACGGTGGACCCCGTATGGGGCTCTGCTCAAAACGCCTAATTCAAGCTAATTGTATGCGGTGGCGGCATAGAGCAACCCACCATGGATGCCCTGGGTCATTGTGGTGGGTGATTGATCTTGAGGTGGGCTTATTTGTCATAGGTGATGCTGTAAGGTCATGGCAGACTGAATTAGCTATCCATATAGTAATCATTTGTCAAATTATCTAAAGTAGACAACAAGCGACTCTCGGCTAGATGCCACGTGTCACGAGACTGTTTATTTTGTAACAAACACCACCCAAAAAGAATGGAGTTTGAGTATAAGCAAATATTTTTAACGGCTTTATGGTTATGAGAGGAGTACTCTGATATACGTTCCATGCTCTTTTCTTAGTCTCAAAATGGAGTGTAATGTTGCCGTTTCTTGGCCACTTCTCGGCTTTCCCATAGCCGAGGCCCACGGGTTAACCCGTTCACATTAGTGTATGCCACCTTCAAGCTGTCTCCTCTTCCCTGCTGTACCCCTTCCTTAGGTCCATGTCTATCACTCTCCAGAAAAACTTCCTTTTATCCTCTTCTGATCTTCCTTCATTCTTTTCATTGGCTTGATTCTTCAAGTCTCTTATCGTGTTCCTTTCCTCCACACTTCTGTCCTTTCTTGCCCAGACTTTTTTGTAGGTCTCTGTTCTTGCTAACTTCCATGACTTTCCCACCACTTCTTCTGCAGCCACTTGAGACCTAAATCTAATTTTAACAGGTCGCTGGGCTCCTTCTTCATACTTTCCAAACCTGAATACTTCTTCAATCTCTTCTACCAGCTCATGACCTTCTTCCTGAAATGCTTCAATTCCTTGCTCCACTGCCTTCCTTTCCTTCTTTTCCCTTGTATGTTTGACTGGCATGTGCTCTTCATTAATGCCCACCACTACTACAGACTTCTTTTTTTCAGCGGAGTCCCTCACTATTTCTGGTTTTTCTTTTATCACCTTGATCACCTTTTCAGTTATAGCTTCATCCTTAGCCTTGACTTGTTCCTCCACAATTTTCTTAAAGCCAGCATTATTCTTTTCTTGCTCCTCCTTCCAGTCTTTATGCGTTTCCTTTAATTCCTTGACTTTAGCCTCCGCGTCCTCTGCCTATTCTCGTTCAATGTTATCTGCTTGTGCAGGTCACTATACGCATTCTTCCAAACATCCTTCTTTGTCTTCAGAACGTTCACCTCTCTCTCCAGCGTCCCCATTCTATCTCTCATATCCTTCATCTGCCTTTCCAAGTCTGTGAACCTCCTTCTCAACATGCCGTCTCTGTCTCTGGGTCTCTCCATGTCATCCGTGAGGCCCTCAAACTCAAAATCTTGCCTTTTTGCTGCCAGTCTTGTCCTGACCCCTGTGCCCGGCGGTGTACACAATGCCAGCGGGGTCGGCAAGGACGCCGCCCCCGCCTCCTCCTCGCTCATTTCTCGATGTTGTACACTGTCAACAGCCTTTGTTTCTTCGGGACAGCACGATTGTACCTTAGCACGGCTCCCACCTTAGTAATTCACGTCCAGGATTTAATCCCACGCAGCTGTGATGTGAATTTGGAGCACGTCAGATCAGCTGTGTCAGTCCGCCATCTTGTGTGTGTGTGTGTGTGTGTTTGTGTGTAGGAAAATGAACTGTTCTATTACCATTATTATTACTATTATTATTATTATTATTATTATTATTATTATTATTATTATTATTATTATTATTATTATTATTATTATTATTATTACTATTAATATCATTATTATTATTATTATTATTATTATTATTATTATTATCATCATTAGTAAGTATATGACATAAAATCGAAGGCCACTGAGACGAATATGAGTGAAAATGACCTAGAAATGAGTGAGTGGGTTGAAAGTAAGGTGAAAATTAGACTGAAAGTGAGGAAGAGTGATGATGAGTGAGACCAAAAGGTGAGACAGTAAGTGAAGATGAGATGAAAATGACATGAAAGTGAGTGAAAATTACAAAAACTGAGTAAGAGTGACTTGAACATGAAATAAGTCATCGTGATGAGTTCGGTGAAAAGGACTGAGGGAAAGTGAGTCAGCGAGGGCGAGACCAAAAAAGTGACGGGCAGTGAGTGAATATATGAGTTAAAAATGGTGAAATGACATGGTGAGTGAAAATGACCTGAAAATGACATGAAAGGGAATGTTAGTGACCTGAATATCACATGAAAGTGAAATGAAAGTGACCTAAAAATGACAAGAAACTGAAAGTGACCTGAAAATAACATGGAAGTGAATGAAAATGACGTGAATATGAGAAACATGAGAAGGTGACTCAAAAGAAGAATCTTAAGTGAGTGAAAATGAGATTAAAGATAATTAGGAAAAATGTTGTCAAGTGAAAATAAGAGAGAGAGAGAGAGAGAGAGAGAGAGAGAGAGAGAGAGAGAGAGAGAGAGAGGAGATTGATAGAGAAACCGCGGGTGTTGGCCTCTGTGCGCGTGGGTGTGTGTGTGTGTGTGTGTGTGTGTGTGTGTGTGTGTGTGTGTGTGTGTGTGTGTGTTTGTAACTGATTTGGAATTATCTAAACCTCCTAGCTCTTCTTCTTCTTCTTCTTTATCGTTTTTATCTTTTTATTTTCTTTCTTTGTCTTTCTCTCCTCCATTTTCTCATTTCCTCCTCTCACTTTTTACTCTTCCTCCTCCTCCTATACTCCTCTTCCCCCTCCTCGACCTCCTCCCTCCTCCTCCTTCCCTGCTGCTCTTCCTCCTCCATTTATTATTTGGTATCTTCCTCTTCCCCCTTCTTTCTCTCTTCCATCTCTCACTTTTTATACTTTTCTCCCCTTCTCCTTCCTTCTCCTCCCCGTTTCTTCTTTAATTCCTTCTTCCTTTTATCTTTCATATCTCTTCTTCTCCTTCCTGTGCCTCATGGTGATGATTATCATCATCACCATCATTCTCTCTCTCTCTCTCTCTAGTCAGTAATGTCACGGTAGGAGAACACCTCGGTTCCTGCGATCATAAACTAGTGCGCGTTAACATTAGAGCTCAAACATCGGTGACTGAAAATAAAGTAAAGGTGCCCAATTCCAAACGAGCCAACTTCGTAGAAATCCGACGAAAACTAATAGATATGCAACTATCAGATGACGGCAATGTAGAGGACGCCTGGCTAAGCTTTAAAAATCACTTACTCAGCAGGACACATTTGTCCCCTTGTGCGAGAAGCGAATTAACACTAATAAAAGCCCACCTTGGTTTAATAGCGAAATTAAACACTCAGTCAAGGAGAGAAAATTGTTTTACAGGTTAAAGAAAGAACAAAGCACGCCCGAAAACATTAGACTTTACAATGATGGCAGGCGACGAGTAAACAGATTAGTGCGTCAGGCAAAGCGTAGATATGAAGAAAATATTGCAGCCAACTGTAAAAATAATCCGAAATCCTTCTTCAGTTACATAAACAACAGAAAGGCGATCAGAAGCGGAATTGGACCCTTAACAAACAGCGACGGTGCACTAGTGACTGACAGCCAACACGTTGCAAACCTATTAAACAATTACTTTTCCTCGGTATTTAATACTAACAGTCCTCCCACCACTACCATCAACACCAGTATTATTATAAATCCCGGGCATGCATTGCCTAACTTTGAAATAACAACCGATGAAGTCCTTAAAGCCCTCAAATCACTTAAAACAAATAAAAGTCCTGGACCTGACAAAGTATATCCAACTCTGCTGAAAGAAACAAAGAGAGAAATACTCTCCCTCACAACCGTATTCAATATGTCCTTGCGACAAGGCATCGTCCCTTCAGATTGGAAAAAGGCTAACGTGACACCGATTTTTAAGAAAGGAGACAAAAAAGTACCAGGTAATTACAGGCCCATTAGTCTAACTTCGGTTGTAGGTAAGCTACTTGAGGGCATAATTAGAGACAAAATTGTGAGTTACCTTGAAAGCGACTCATTAATTGGGGACTCACAACATGGCTTCCGAAACAAAAGATCCTGCCTATCAAACCTATTAACCTTTTATAACGACCTCTTCACTGTTTATGACGTAACCAAATCACTGGACGTAGTCTATCTTGATTTCCAGAAAGCGTTTGATAAAGTCCCGCATCATAAATTACTTTACAAATTAAAGCAAATAGGTATTGACGGTCAAGTAAAAAAATGGATCGCGAATTGGTTGAGCAACAGACAACAAAGAGTAGTGATTGACGGATTTAACTCAGAGTGGGCGCCGGTCACTAGTGGCGTCCCTCAGGGCTCGATTCTTGGCCCAGTGCTCTTCATTATCTACATCAACGACGTGGATGTTGGACTCAATAACCGCATTAGTAAATTTGCAGACGACACAAAGATTGGTAACTCGGTTCTCACTGACGAAGACAGGCAAAGCCTCCAAGAGGATTTGCACAAAATTTCAGCTTGGTCGGATAGATGGGAGATGCCCTTTAACGTAGACAAGTGCCAGGTCCTTCAAATTGGAACGAGGAATAAGAAGTTCGATTACGAAATGCGCGGCGTTAAACTCAAAAGCGTTCAGTGCGTCAAGGACTTGGGGGTCAAAATCGTGTCAAACCTCAAATTCTCACAGCAATGCATCGATGCAGCAAATAAAGCGAACAGAATGTTGGGCTTCATTAAAAGAAACTTTTTATTCAAGAATACAGATGTAATACTCCAGTTCTACAATAGTTTAGTCAGACCCCACTTAGAATATGCGGTACAGTTTTGGTCTCCCCACCATGCAAAGGATATTGCTAAATTAGAAGGTGTTCAGCGTCGGGCAACAAAAATGATCCCTTCCTTGCGCAACAAATCCTACGAAGAAAGGCTTTCTACCCTTAACATGTTCTCTCTTGAGAAACGTCGCCTCCGAGGAAAACTGATCGAATGTTTTTAAATACTTAATGGTTTCACGAATGTAGACAGATCAACATTGTTTATGATCGATGACACTTTGCGCACGAGGAACAATGGCGTAAAACTCAGATGTAGACAAGTAAATTCAGAGTGCACCAAATTTTTCTTCACCAACGTTGTAGTGCGAGAATGGAATAAGATTCCACCATCAGTGGTCCAGTGTAACACGATTGACTCCTTCAAAAATAAGCTCGACAGTCACTTCTTTCAACTTAATATCAACTAGAGTAGAAATGCAACGTTTTGGAGCCTTCTGATTAATGTAAAATCACTTAGGTTTAAGGACAGACCACCAAGTCCGGACCATGGGGTCTGTGTGGTCTGATTTTCTATGTAATTCTCTCTCTCTCTCTCTCTCTCACTCTCTCTCACACACACTGTGCTCACTCACTCACTCTCACTCACTCACACACACTGTGCTCACTCACTCACTCTCACTCACTCACACACACTGTGCTCACTCACTCACTCTCACTCACTCACACACACTGTGCTCACTCACTCACACACACTGTGCTCGCTCGCTCACTCTCACTCACTCACTCACACACACTGTGCTCGCTCGCTCACTCTCACTCACTCACTCACACACACTGTGCTCACTCACTCACTCACTCACACACACTGTGCTCGCTCGCTCACTCTCACTCACTCACTCACACACACTGTGCTCGCTCGCTCACTCTCACTCACTCACTCACACACACACAGCTCGCTCGCTCACTCTCACTCACACTCTCACACACACTGTGCTCGCTCACTCACTCCTCACTCCACCTCACACACACTGTGCTCGCTCACTCCTCTCACCTCCCTCACACACACTGTGCCTGCCTCCTCTCCTCCACCTCCCACACACCTGTGCTCGCTCGCTCACTCCTCTCACTCACTCCACCACACACTGTGCTCGCTCGCTCACCTCACTCACTCCCACACACCTGTGCTCGCTCACTCCTCACTCACTCCACCACACACTGTGCTCGCTCGCTCCTCTCACTCCACCTCCCACACACACTGTGCTCGCTCGCTCCTCTCACCACTCCACCACACACACTGTGCTCGCTCGCTCACTCTCACTCACTCACTCACACACACTGTGCTCGCTCGCTCACTCTCACTCCCTCACTCACACACACTGTGCTCGCTCGCTCACTCTCACTCCCTCACTCACACACACTGTGCTCGCTCGCTCACTCTCACTCCCTCACTCACACACACTGTGCTCGCTCGCTCACTCTCACTCACTCACACACACTGTGCTCGCTCACTCTCACTCACTCCCTCACACACACTGTGCTCGCTCGCTCCTCACTCCTCCACTCACTCCACACACTGCTCGCTCGCTCCTCTCCTCCTCCTCCCACACACTGTGCTCGCTCGCTCCCTCCTCACCACTCCACACACACTGTGCTCGCTCACTCCTCACCACCTCACTCCACACACACTGTGCTCGCTCGCTCACCTCACTCCACCACCACACACACTGTGCTCGCTCCTCCTCTCACTCCTCCCACCACACACTGTGCCTGCTCGCTCCTCTCCTCACCACTCACACACACTGTGCTCGCTCGCTCACTCTCACTCACTCCCTCACACACACTGTGCTCGCTCGCTCACTCTCACTCACTCCCTCACACACACTGTGCTCGCTCGCTCACTCTCACTCACTCACTCACACACACTGTGCTCGCTCGCTCACTCTCACTCACTCACTCACACACACTGTGCTCGCTCGCTCACTCTCACTCACTCACTCACACACACTGTGCTCGCTCGCTCACTCTCACTCCCTCACACACACTGTGCTCGCTCGCTCACTCTCACTCCCTCACACACACTGTGCTCGCTCGCTCACTCTCACTCCCTCACACACACTGTGCTCGCTCGCTCACTCTCACTCACTCACACACACTGTGCTCGCTCGCTCACTCTCACTCACTCACACACACTGTGCTCGCTCGCTCACTCTCACTCACTCACACACACTGTGCTCACTCACTCACTCACTCACACACACTGTGCTCACTCACTCACTCACTCACTCACTCACTCACTCACTCACTCACTCACTCACTCACACTCTCTCTCTCTCTCTCTCTCTCTCTCTCTCTCTCTCTCTCTCTCTCTCTCTCTCTCTCTCTCTCATAGAAGCAAGTCTCAAATAACTTAACCATATATATGTGCACGTTTACGAAATAATAGCATTTTCAAAAGATACTTTTTATGTATCGAATAGTATTCCCTACATGCTAGGAAAAAAGCCAACGAAAATGGTACTCTCACGGCAAACTAAATTAAACTTAATATATAATTATGTTTAATGCTTTATTAAATGCTCAACGAGATGAAAAAAACAAAACAAAACTGTTCAATAAGGTATAAAAGTGGGCTTAAGACAAGAGTGCGTCATGTCACCAGGGTTATTCAATATTTATATGGATGGTGTTATTAGAGAAATGAAGGGGAAAGTTGGGGAAGTTGGAGTAAGACTGTTCGATGAGGGAAGGAAGTGGGTACTGAATTCAATACTGTTTGCTGATGACACGGTGCTCATTGCAGAAAATGAAAGTGACCTACAAAATTTGGTCAGTGTTTTTGATAGTGTCTGTAACAGGAGAAAGCTGAAAGTAAATGTCAACAAAAGTAAAGTGATGGTTTGTGAGCGAAGTAGAAGTGAGGTTGTAGATTTTGTATGCCCATATAGAATGGGAATTGAATGTGAAATATAATTTTTTTTTTTACAGCTAAGGAGACAGCTCAAGGGCGTAAAGAAAAAAAACACACGCACAAAAAAGGCCCGCTACTCACTGCTCCAAAACAGAGGTTAAAGGAATGTCCAAAATCAGAGGTCAATTTAGGGATGAGAGGTGTCCTGATACCCTCCTCTTGAAAGAGTTCAAGTCGTAGGCAGGAGGAAATACAGATGAAGGAAGATTGTTCCAGAGTTTACCAGCGTGAGGGACGAAAGAGTGAAGATGCTGGTTAACTCTTGCATAAGGAGTTTGGACAGTATAGGGATGAGCATGAGTAGAAAGTCGTGTGCAGCGGGGCCGCGGGAGGACGGGAGGCATGCAGTTAGCAAGTTCAGACGAGCAGTCAGCATGAAAATATCGATAGATGATAGAAAGAGAGGCAACATGGCGGCGGAATTTGAGAGGTAGAAGACTATCAGTATGAGGAGGAGATCTGATGAGACGAAGAGCCTTTGATTCCGCTCTGTCAAGGAGAGCTGTGTGAGTGGACCCCCCCCAAACACATGAAATGCATACTCCATACGAGGGCGGACAAGGCCCCTGTAAATGGACAGCAACTGTGCGGGGGAGAAGAACTGGCGGATATGGTACAGAACGCCCAGCCTCGAGGAAGGTGATTTAGTAAGAGATGAGATATGAAGTTTCCAGTTGAGATTTTGAGTTAAGGATAGACCGAGGATGTTTAGTGTTGAAGAAGGTGATAGCTGAGTGTTGTTAAAGAATAGGGGATAGTTGTATGGAAGATTATGTCGAGTGGATAGGTGGAGAAACTGTGTTTTTGAGGCGTTGAAGGACACCAGGTTCCTCTTGCCCCAATTGGAAATAATAGTAAGGTCTGAGGCTAAGCGCTCTGTTGCCTCCAGCCTTGAGTCGTTAAGTTTCTGTAGGGTGGATCTTCTATTAAAAGAAGTTGAGTAATGCAGAGTGGAATCATCGGCGTAGGAATGGATAGGCCAGTTGGTTTGGAAAGAAGATCATCAATGAACAACAGAAAAAGAGTGGGAGATAGGACAGAACCCTGTGGGACACCACTGTTAATAGATTTAGGGGAAGAACAGTGACCGTCTACCACGGCAGAATTAGAACGGTCAGAAAGGAAACTGGAGATAAAGGTACAGAGAGAAGGATAGAAACCGTAGGAGGGTAGTTTGGAAAGCAAAGATTTGTGCCAGACCCTATCAAAAGCTTTTGATATGTCCAGCGCAATAGCAAAAGTTTCACCGAAACGGCTAAGAGAGGATGACCAAGAGTCAGTTAAGAAGGCTAGGAGATCACCAGTACAACGCCCCTTGCGGAACCCATACTGGCGATCAGATAGAAGGTCAGAAGTGGAAAGGTGCTTTTGAATCTTCCGGTTAAGGATTGATTCAAAAGCTTTAGATAGACAAGAAAGTAAAGCTATAGGACGGTAGTTTGAGGGATTGGAGCGGTCACCCTTCTTAGGCACAGGCTGTATGAAGGCATACTTCCAGCAAGAAGGAAAGGTAGATGTTGACAGGCAGAGGCGAAAGAGTTTGACCAGGCAGGGTGACAGCACGGAGGCACAGTTTTTAAGGACAATAGGAGGCACTCCATCAGGTCCATAAGCCTTCTGAGGATTGAGGCCAGAGAGGGCATAGAAAACATCATTTTGAAGAATCTTTATAACAGGCATAAAGGAGTCAGAGGGGGGATGAGTAGGAGGAATATGCCCAGAATCGTCCAGAGTGGAGTTTTTAGAAAAAGTTTGAGAGAAGAGTTCAGCCTTAGAGATAGATGAGACGGCAGTGTTGCCGTCAGGACTTAGGAGTGGAGGGAAAGATGAAGAAGTAAAGTTGGAGATGTTTTTGGCTAGATGCCAGAAGTCACGGGAAGAGCTAGAGAAAGCAAGGTTTTGGCATTTTCTATTAATGAAAGAATTTTTGGTTAGTCGGAGAATAGATTTGGCACGATTTCGGGCAGAAATGTAAAGTTCATAATTATGGTTAAACTATTTATCGAGGTGTGCATTTTTCCCGCTATATCATGTAGTTTACTTTTTTCATGGTGAAGTATTCCCAACTAGCGGGCTCTCTCGTTTGTTTGTTTTTGTTTTGCTCTTAGGCTGCTTCCTTTACTATAAAAAATGCCTCCCCGCCGTGGCTTCCGTGTCCCTCAAGCCCATTTTGCTCCCCACGTCGCCGCTATCGTCTCCCGGCCAACCCCCGTGCCCCGTCCCGTCCCTGTCGGCACGGTGTAGGGAGCTTGCGTCACGTATATTTAAAGTGTCAGTTATTGGCGCTGTATAACGCGAGGCGCCGCGTGTCGTAGGCTGACCATTAATTTCACTGTCCATCCTCCATCCTTCCCCTCCCTTTTCCTCTTCCCTCCTCAGCCTCCTCTACCACCGACCTCTATATGTTTACCGGCGGAGATAAAAACGAATAAAATTGACTACCGGAGAAATATATCTTAAATAATGAAGTAAATTAAAAATCATCGCATACGTAACGATCATCTACATGTGTGTGTGTGTGTGTGTGTGTGTGTGTGTGTGTGTGTGTGTGTGTGTGTGTGTGTGTGTGTGTGTGTGTGTGTGTGTCTCTCTCTCTCTCTCTCTCTCTCTCTCTCTCTCTCTGTACAGCGTCTTAAGGCAGTCACTTAATAACAGCGACTCACTGATATTAGGAGACTTTAACCTCCCCCATATCGACTGGGCGACACTGTCAGGTACAGAAGGCGAGTCACATAGAATGATCGAATTTCTAGAAGAAAATTATCTAAGCCAAATGGTTTCTGAGCCAACTCGACAAAATAATATACTCGACCTTGTTATAACGACCCAAGATAACCTAGTCAGTAGTGTCACGGTAGGAGAACACCTCGGTTCTTGCGATCATAAATTAGTGCGCGTCGACATTAAAGCTCAATCATCAGTGACTGAAAATAAAGTAAAGGTGCCCAATTTCAAAAGAGCTAACTTCGTAGAAATCCGACAAAAACTAACAGAAATACAACTATCAGATGACGGCAACGTAGATGAAGCCTGGCTAAGCCTTAAAAATCACTTACTCACTCAGCAGAACACGTTCGTCCCCTTGTGCGAGAAGCGAATTAACACTAATAAAAGCCCACCGTGGTTTAATAGCGAAATTAAACAATCAGTCAATGAGAGAAAATTGTTTTACAGGTTAAAGAAAGAACAAAGCACGCCCGAAAACATTAGACTTTATAATGATGCCAGGCGACGAGTAAAAGACTAGTAGGTCAGGCAAAGCGTAGATACGAAGAAAATATTGCAGCCAACAGTAAAAATAATCCGAAATCTTTCTTCAGTTACATAAACAACAGAAAGGCGATCAAAAGTGGTATTGGACCTTTAACAAACAGCGACGGTGCACTAGTGACTGACAGCCAACACATTGCAAACCTCTTAAACAATTACTTTTCCTCGGTGTTTAATACTAACAGTCTTCCTCTCGCTACCACCAACACCAGTACTATTGTAAATCTCGAGCATGCATTGCCTAATTTTGAAATAACAACCGATGAAGTCCTTAAAGCTCTCCATTCACTTAAAACAAATAAAAGTCCTGGACCTGACAAAGTATATCCAACTCTGCTGAAAGAAACAAAGAGCGAAATACTCTCCTCCCTCACAACCGTATTCAATATGTCCTTGCGACAAGGCATCGTCCCTTCAGATTGGAAAAAGGCTAACGTGACACCGATTTTCAAGAAAGGAGACAAAAAAGTACCAGGTAATTACAGACCCATTAGTCTAACTTCGGTTGTAGGTAAGCTACTTGAGGGCATAATTAGAGACAAAATTGTGAATTACCTTGAAAGCCACTCATTGATTGGGGACTCACAACATGGCTTCCGAAACAAAAGATCCTGCCTATCAAACCTATTAACCTTTTATAACGACCTCTTCACTGTTTATGACGTAACCAAATCACTGGACATAGTCTATCTTGATTTCCAGAAAGCGTTTGATAAAGTCCCGCATCATAAATTACTTTACAAATTAAAGCAAATAGGTATTGACGGTCAAGTAAACCAATGGATCGCGAATTGGTTGAGCAACAGACAACAAAGAGTAGTGATCGACGGATTTAACTCAGAGTGGGCGCCTGTCACTAGTGGCGTCCCTCAGGCTCGGTCCTTGGCCCAGTGCTCTTCATTATTTACATCAACGACGTGGATGTTGGACTCAATAACCGCATTAGTAAATTTGCAGACGACACAAAGATTGGCAACTCGGTTCTCACTGACGAAGACAGGCAAAGCCTCCAAGAGGATTTGCACAAAATTTCAGCTTGGTCGGATAGATGGGAGATGCCTTTAACGTAGACAAGTGCCAGGTCCTTCAAGTTGGAACGAGGAATAAGAAGTTCGAATACGAAATGCGCGGCGTTAAACTCAAAAGCGTTCAATGCGTCAAAGACTTGGGGGTCAAAATCGCGTCAAACCTCAAATTCTCACAGCAATGCATCGATGCAGCAAATAAAGCGAACAGAATGTTGGGCTTCATTAAAAGAAACTTTGTATTCAAGAATAAAGATGTAATACTACCGCTCTACAACAGTTTAGTCAGACCCCACTTGGAATATGCGGTACAGTTTTGGTCTCCCCACCATGCAAAGGATATTGCTAAATTAGAAGGTGTTCAGCGTCGGGCAACGAAAATGATCCCTTCCTTGCGCAACAAATCCTACGAAGAATGGCTTTCTACCCTTAACATGTTCTCTCTTGAGAAACGTCGCCTCCGAGGAAAACTGATCGAATGTTTTAAAATACTTAATGGTTTCACGAATGTAGACAGATCAACATTGTTTATGATCGATGACACTTTGCGCACGAGGAACAATGGCGTAAAACTCAGATGTAGACAAGTAAACTCAGACTGCACCAAATTTTTCTTCACCAACGTTGTAGTGCGAGAATGGAATAAGCTTCCACCGTCAGTGGTCCAGTGTAACACGATTGACTCCTTCAAAAATAAGCTCGACCGTCACTTCCTTCAACTTAATATCAACTAGAGTAGAAATGCAACGTTTTGGAGTCTTCTGATTAATGTAAAATCACTTAGGTTTAAGGACAGACCACCAAGTCTGGACCATGGGGTCTGTGTGGTCTGATTTTCTATGTAAATCTATGTAAATCTCTCTCTCTCTCTCTCTCTCTCTCTCTCTCTCTCTCTCTCTCTCTCTCTCTCTCTCTCTCTCTCTCTCTCTCTCTCTCTCTCTCTCTCTCTCTCTCTCTCTCCTTTTCTCCCTCTCTCTCTCAGCTGATTTATTTCCATTTTCCTTTATTTCCACTGGTTTTATCTTCGCGTCTTCCTTCCTTCCTTCTTCCCTTTCCTTCTTTCCTTCCTTTCCTTTCCCTTCCCTTCCCTTCCTTCTTCTCTATCCTTGTGATTCATAATGCGTAGTTCTGCGTCCATCTCTGTCACTCTATTCCGTCTCACCCTTCCCCCGATCCTCTTTTTATATTTTCACTGCATCGCTCACTCACTCGGTCTCTCATTCTCATCAGTGTGTGTAATAAGAATAGCGGATATTACGAAGGGCTGAGGAAGGGTCTGAAAGGTTGAAAGAGGATCAGGAGTAGGAGGAGGAGTAGGAAGAGGAGGAGGAAATACAATGAAGAACAGGAGAACGATAATTGAAGAAGAGATCGATGGCAAGAAGGGAAATACATGTGAGATGAGATTCGTAGAAGAGGAGGATAAAGAGGAATTAGTAAGAGGAGGAGGAGGAGAAGGAGGAGAAGGGAAAGAGCAGAATGGACGAGAGAGAAAGAAGAGAAGAAAGATGGAAAATGAAGGAAAATAAAGAAGTAGATCGTTGAAGAGGAAGAAAGATAGATAAAGAAAGACTGAAGAAGAGAATGAGAAGAAGAGGAGAAAAAGGAAAGAGAACGAGGAAAAGGGAGAGAGAGACAGATAGACAGATAAATAGACAGACATGCTAATTATTTCGGGTATATTCCACCACATACCTCTCCTCTCTACGCCTATGAGGTAGTTTCATGGTCAGAGGAGCTTTGATAGGCTTAGAGAGAGAGAGAGAGAGAGAGAGAGAGAGAGAGAGAGAGAGAGAGAGAGAGAGAGAGAGAGAGAGAGAGAGAGAGAGAGAGAATGGTCCATAATGTGACATTATCTCATGTGAACGAAATCGGCTCGTGGGTCAGTGAAATGTTTCGCTGTTCACATGCCCGTCAGATACGAAATGCTTTTGGGCTCAGAGCAAAGTGAAAATGACTCGTTTTCTCCACAGCGACATACGCCTCAGAGTGAAGAAGTTAACATGAAACTCAAGTAATATATTCACTTAGATCACAGTCTGTATATGCTTTACAGTCTGTTCACTTCAGGACGGTAAGGAGTCAGTTTGGCGCATGGCGTCACATATTAGGCTCCTTTCAGACGACGCGGGCGATACCCGCGTCCGCGCTTAGGCGCGGACCCGCTTAAACTAATTAGTTTACTGATGTTTTCAATGTAACCTTTCACATGGCGCGGGCGTCGCCCGCCACGGGCGATCGCCCGCGTGCGAGCGAAATGCAGCGCGGGCGCCCCATGGGTTGCCCGCGGGCCCGCCTCCGCGCCTAGTTGCTACAGGGTACAGCGTCTAATGCATGTCTTCACACGTCGCGGGCAGGCCCGCGACCCGCGCACTTCTCCGGAGGAAACTCATTCAATAGTCTGCTGGATTTCAACGTGATTGGTTGTGCGTGACTGTCCCCTTGCATTTAATATGGAGGCTAATATTGATACAGAGCAGTTGATATCCCTTGTGCAAGAGAGACCAGCTCTGTGGGACAAGTCACGTGAATGCTCCAGTCTTGCTCCTTTCAGCAATCAAGGGATGAATCCATAATCTCCTTCTATGTCTCTTCTTCTTTCGCAAATGCAATAGGTAGAGGAGACGAAGGCGATCACGGTCCATGATTAGTGCGTGCAGAACACAAACTGGTGAGCCAGATGACGAGGCCCGTGGGTGGCAGGTGGTTTTCACCCGCGCCGTCTGAAAAGGTACGCGGAAGCGGGTGTGTCCGCGCTTAAACGCGGACGCGGGCAGTGCCCGCGCCGTCTGAAAGAAGCCTTAGGCTTCCTCCTGCCCGGGCCACGAGTGGAAACTGTTTGTGTGCGTACATAGCTTAACTATTACCATTTCTTTTTTTTTCGGCGTCGCAGACGCCGATCAACAGATTACCTATCTTCTAAATGTTGTTGTTGTTTTCTTTAAGTTGTTTTCCTGGCTTGCCTATGCATTGTAGACATGACACTGTGTAATAACATTTGTTAGCCCTGATGAACCCTACAACATAGCATTACAAACAGTCAGCTTTTTTTTTTTTTTACGTCTTGGCCTGTGGCGCCGGTAGGTCTTCATAGTAGGGCCTGATGGGCGGCCCCAGCCCGTTGTGGTCCAGGCAAGTATTTACAGTGGCGCCATCTTTACTTTTCAGCATTCTCCATTTTAGACCCCGAGGTGCATAATAGAAAATGTTGGGTGTGTGTTGGAGGGTCATGTGACGCCGATCATCAAGTACAGTTTTTGTGCTATTAACGCTTGTTATTTACTACTTTTATTTTCATAATCATTAGTATTTCTATTACTATGATGAACTTTTCTAGTTAAACCATTTATTATTATTATTATTATTATTATTATTATTATTATTATTATTATTATTATTATTATTATTATTATTATTATTATTATCATTGTTATCATTATTACACACATACCCCAAAATAAATGTTTAGGGATATTTGAATTTTTATTTTATCTTCATTATGTTAAAAATTATATTCATGCAAAAAAATAATAAAAGCTAGAAGTGTCCTAAAACTACCTTGTGCGATTTTAGTTACATATTGTACAAGTATAGGCAGGGGAAAAATTCCATTTCAAAAGTAAATACCGTCACCGGTATTACCGATATTTTGAGGAAATACCGGTATTACCGGTGCCATGACTTATACCGGGAAGAGGCGTACCCGTATTATTTCAGGAAACCGGTATCGGCAATACTGGTATTTTTGTCGATACTGCGGTGTGTGAGGTCCCGGCAGTACCCAGAGGTCGAAAATAATGAGCAGGGAACCCTTCTCTCTCTCTCTCTCTCTCTCTCTCTCTCTCTCTCTCTCTCTCTCTCTCTCTCTCTCTCTCTCTCTCTTTCTCTTTCTCTTTCTCTTTCTCTCTCTCTCCTTATTACATGTGAATCTGCATCATAGATACGATAACATGAAAGCCTTATTTTAAAGCTAGAAACGTATACAAGAACAATATAAAGCAAGGTGTAATGTATAGAGAGGTAAGCACCACAGATTAGTGGACAGACAGACAGACAGATAGACAGGTAGGTGGAAGACATACTAATGACGCCTGGAACGTAAGAACATAAGAGCGTAAGGAGTCTGCCCAGTAAAAAAAAAACTTGGAAAGAGAGAGAGAGAGAGAGAGAGAGAGAGAGAGAGAGAGAGAGAGAGAGAGAGAGAGAGAGAGAGAGAGAGAGAGAGAGAGAGGGGGGGGGGTCATTACACATCATTATTCACCTAACCAGCCGAGACCCCACACTCTCAAAAAAACACAAAAAACATGAAGTAACCACACGAACAAGCTACAAACACAAGCAAGTAGTACTTACCATTATCCAGGGCGCGTAGGAAATGACGGGTCACCTTCGCTGGCGGTAACTGGCAACTTATACTGTTTGCACTGTTTCCAGGTTTTCTTTTCCACACTATTCACTGTAAATTTGAAAGGGTAACTTAATAAAAGGTAATGAATGGTATAAAAAAGTGTTTATCATGTGGTTCTGGGTGTCCAAGTCTAGTTAATGTGTTAGTTTGAATGGGTGATATGATATATATGATGAGGTGGGATTTGAAACTGCCCACTCGTAACCTGTATATAAGAAAGGGTAACAAATAACATGAGTAAATGCTAGAAAATGTGTTTGTTATGTGTTCTGGTGTCTGAATGTCTAGTTGAGTGAATGGCTGCTATGTTAATGAGGCGAGAATTGACACTGATCGCTCGTAGCCTAGCAACTTACCTCGCAGACAAGGTAAGAAAAAAAAGAAAAAACTTTTTTTTTAAGAGGCGCAAACAAAACACTAACACGATTACATCACTTAAAAACAACACTAACACATTAGTACCCAGCCCACATCACAAAGCCCAAATACTCAACACACAGTTCCAATCGGTGTACACACAAGAACACAACCTGACACCAAACATGCCACACAGCCCCTTCCCCCCATAGCCCCCCTTGACATCACGACTAACGGAATACAGAAATTCCTGGAAGGACTCGACACAACTAAATCCACACGGCCCGACAACATTCCCGCCTTCATCCTTAAGTCCTTTGCCCCCATCCTTGCCCCCATCCCTCAGGCCATATTCACCCAATCACTGTCATCCACCTCATTACCCTCTGAGTGGCTTTTGGCAAACATTAATCCTTTATTCAAGACAGGTGACCGGACTGACCCAGCCAATTATCGCCCCATCTCACTAGCATCGATTCCATGTAAAATTTTCGAACACATACATAATACTCAAACACATAATGAATCACTTTGACGCAAACAACATCCTTACTGACTCACAACACGGCATTCGACCTAAACGCTCATGTGAATCGCAACTCATCACTACAAATAACGACATTACAAGGCTACTTGACTGACGTGACATTAAACAAGTTGACACTATTGTTTTAGATTTTGCCAAAGCCTTCGACAAAGTCCCGCACAAAAGACTGACATTAAAATTGAAATACTGCGGTATTTCAGGACCTATTCTTCACTGGATCACTGCATTTCTTACTAACAGGACTCAACGTGTTCTTCTTGACGGATCTTCATCCGACACTGTCCCTGTTTCTTCAGGTGTCCCACAAGGCACCGTTCTAGGCCCCCTTCTTTTCCTCCTGTACATTAACGATCTTCCACTGTCAACGCCTAAATCTTCCACCAAACTTTGCCGACAATAGTTTACTGTTTAGAGCAGTAAAGACTACTGACGACTGCAGACTACTACAAAACGACTTGGACGCCCTCGAGCGGTGGGAGGGCACCTGGCAGATGCACTTCCGACCAGACGAATGCAAACTATTAAGATTCACCAGAGCTCAAAACCCCCTCCATCACACTTACACTCTCCATAATTCAGATTTGGAATCAGTTCACACACAAGTACCTTGGCATCCATCTCTCAACTAACTTGAAATTCAACACCCACATAGACCATATCAGTGCCACAGCCAACAGAACACTGGGGTTCCTGAGGAGGAATATACTTAGCTGCACACCTGACATTAAACACATAGCTTATGACACACTTGAGACCAACACTGGAATACTGCTCCACGGTGTGGGATCCTCACACACACAAAAACATTGATAGGCTAGAACAAATCAACATCAAGGCGTCAAGGTTCATTACAAACAATTACACTCGAACGCCTGGCATCACAACACGGATCAAACAACAGATATAACATGGAACCTCTTCACATACGCAGACAAGCACACAGACTTACACGTATGTACACGATCACAAACACTCACATTGTCATTGACCCACAAACATACCTACACAACGCAAACAGTCAACGTACTCGTAACACACACATCCATAAATACCAAACATATCACACAAACACTGACGCATACAAGCACTCATACCTTCCACGCACCATACGTGACTGGAACAGCCTCCCTCAACAGATTTTAGACTGCGGTACAATACTCATTCAAAAAAACAAATACACACTCACTTGTCACCACAACACACCAATACTAACAATTACACTTGATTCACTTCCCTCCCCTGCACACTCGGCTACCCCGGCCCCTCAACAGCCAACAAATATGCGTGTTATGCACCTATACAGGTGCCCTGCGCATTATTATCCAGATTCAGATACCATATGAAGCAACGACAAAGACCGAGACAGATAACTGGACCCTTGATAATAAAACGTTACCTTAAATTAACAGTCTCCCCTCCAGCAACCTTGTGCATTAGATTAACTCACTCACTCACTCACTCACTCACTCACTCTCTCTCTCTCTCTCTCTCTCTCTCTCTCTCTCTCTCAGAGGGCTTTTGTTTACGAGCCTCTGTGCCTTCTCCTGCTTTTTGTGCCTTTTCTGGAGGACCTGGTGCCCTGCCCCTGCCAAGCTCAAGCCCAGAACTCCAGTAGGACCCAGAGAGCTTGTACGTTACGTTGTTGGATGTAGTGGGTCTGGACATAGCCTGTAGATTGGCCTATATTTCACACGCTAAGTCCTAGGCCCCTCCTGGCCGGTCCTTTGGCCACTGCGCATGCGCAGTAAGGGTAGTGTGACGTCACGTCGTCATGGCAACGCTGTCCCTGCCTCATTGCTGGTGACGTCGCTACCCACGCCCCACCATGGAGTATACGGGACCTGCGACGCTGACCCAGCTAGAAATGGACCTTGCTCTCAGTGACGACGACGAGAGTATGGCCCATGTCAACGCCGAACGTCACTGGCCACCCTTAGACCACCATCAGGCTGCCGCTACGTCATCCACCCCCACGAGCCCGAGCCAATCTCACGCCCCTCTTACTGCCGTCGCCAATAAGCGCCGTGTCGACTCCTCGTCCGACACCAGTACCGACTCACTGAACCCCCCAGCCCTCAAGACTCTGAAACACAACGAGATGCACCCTGCGCATCAGTCACCTACCTTACTATCGCCTGCAGGTCAACCATCCCCTTCTGACACGCGCGAGGCGGCCGCTGCACTCCCCCCTGCTAAGGGCCCGCCACACCCATCCCTTGGCCCCTTAACCCCTTCTTCCCTGCCGCCACCACCTCCCAGTACACCTGCCCCTGTCCAACCAGCGTTTGCGCCGCGAGCAGACTATGCAAAGCTCGTTTTCCCAGGCAACCCGTCGGTGGAAACGAAACTACGGTGGTTGTCAGAACTCAACAAAGTCTTCCAGTTAGATCGTTGTCTGGCTGAGGTGAAAATGTCTGCTGTGACGTCGCGCTTCGTCTACATCTCAAGGAAGCGCGAGGACATCATAGGGCGAGTCGTGGCTGGAGAGTTTCTGTCCCTAAAGCTTGACATGCAGGACTCCCCTGAAAGGCCAAGGAAATATCCTAGCTACCTTGTCACAAGGTATCCGGTTGGAGTCGCACCATCGCTGGCCAAGGAACTGATCGGAGTCCATTCTACTCGACGATTCCATGTAAATGGGGAGCCCATCAACCGTATCGTGGCCACCTGGAGTCTGCCTTCCCCTCCTCCGTCCTCCGTTGAGTTCAGTTTTTTACCCTTCCTTCCTGCCTGTGAGCTTCGCAGACTGGAAAATGATAAACCAACGTGTTACAGATGCTGGGGGATTGGCCATATCTCCCGCTACTGCTCTTCATCCAAGAAATGTGCTTGGTGTGCTCAAGCCCACGATACGCGCACCTGCTCTCACAGTGCCCCCCCGCCGCCACCCTCTTCTGCGTCATCAGCCACCAATGAGTCACCCATGCAGTCCGTGCCCGACACCGCTCACTGGGAATGTCCTCGGTGCCATGAAAAGGGGGTGAATGTGTGGCATGGATGTGCGAAGCGCCGAGTCAGCCCTGCCTCCCCTCCCGCTCCCCCGCCACCGTTGGTCCGCTCTGCTCCCGCTGCTGCTACAAGCGCCTCAGCCTCGACCGCACACCATGCCCAAGTTGCTGCCCTTCGTGACGCCGTGTCCTCCCTTACATCGAAAGTTAACAGCGTAACAGCGCGGATTGATTCCCTCGAGTCTCGACTGGATGAACTGGCAACTAAATTCACCGCCGCAGAAGCCAAGCTCGACACACTTGTTGATGCCCACACGAGCCTGATCGCCAACGTCACCTCCCTCACCGAGAGGGTCGGCACACTCGTTGATACCGTAGAGAGACTGACCGATGAGAAGGCGCAGCCTCCTCCTCCTTCACGTGGAGCACAGCGCTCTGCGGCACGCCTGACCACCCCCACCATACATGGTTCCCGACATCCTAAGAGTAGACCTCAATAGAACAATGGATCTCGAAATCATCTCTTGGAATGCGCGTGGCATCAGGAACGTGGCAAGGCTCGCTACTCTGAAGGGTTATGTATACCAACATCATCCATCGGTCATCTTTATTCAGGAAGCGTTTGTTGGTCCTCTGCTGGGTGATAGAAATGCTCCCCCGCTTACTGGTTACGTGCCCTATGTCCACCCGGTAAGGAATGGACTCATCAGCTACGTTCACGCTTCTGTCACTCATAAACTCATACGAACATCAGCGGGTGCGGACATGACATACCAACTGCTGGAAATAACTTATGGGAGTGGCAAGCTTCGCCTGTGTAATGTGTACTCCCCAGGAATTATACTATTGGATGACCTGCCGCCTCCATCGCCTCACGGCATGATATACATGGGCGACTTTAATGCCCGTCACCCTGACCTTGGTGACGCCTCCCCAGTCCCGAATCGAAATGGGCCCCGCCTTCTCAACTACATCAGAAGACACCGACTCAGCCGCTGGGACACTGGCGGGGCCACCCACTCACACGGGGAACCTTGGATTACATCATCACATCCGGTCTTGTGGCGTCCCATGTCAAGTGTTCATCTGTCCCTGTGCTTTTCTCAGACCATGTTGCCCTCAGATTTCACTATTCACTGCCGTCCACACTACCTGTCCCACACACTCGTACCCGCGTCACCATTCCCCCTAAATACTGTCCCACTTACATATCTTACGTGACCGCCCTGCTTCCTACCTTCAACTTTGCCTCCCCTGATGAACTCTACTCTTCCCTTGTACGGTCAACGCATGACTTCTACAGCCAGTATGTCACCAGACCACACATTAAAAGCCGCCCCCGAGTTGCCACCAAGACGTTCAATGATCGATTACTTCAGGCTGAACAGAAGGCAGTGCAGGATGGCCTTGCCTTTCAAAGACACCCAACTCCCGACCATCTTTATCAGTACCAGCGCTCCAGAGACGACTTTGTGGCCTTACAACAGTGTGTTCAGCGAGATTCATGGCAGTCACTCACCAGCAGCTTAAATCACCTCACTAGCGTGGGTTCCATGTGGCACCTCATCAATAAGCTCGTCAAGAAGAAAGCCCCCACTGCTCTCCACCACTCCCCAGCTGAGTATGCTCGGTCCCTTAATGAAGCTTGGTCCGAACAGTCAAGAACCACCAGCCTCCCTGCGCCTGTTCGGGACGCTCGCCACTGGAGCCTGCCTTCGTTCCCTACGCCTGATGGATGCACTGTTGCGCACAGATGAAGATGATGATGTTCCAATCACCGACGATGAGCTCCGGCGTGCCCTCCTGAAAGGCAAGTCAACAGCCCCGGGGGAGGATGGCATCACATACGCTGTTCTGCGTCTTCTCCAGCAGGTCCCTGGCAACCCTCTTCTTCGCCTCTACAATCTCTGCTTTCTTAGAGGACACGTGCCTCCAGCGTGGACTTCCAGTATCATTGTACCCATCCCCAAGCCTGGCACTGACAAGTTCCGTCCTATCTCACTGACGTCGTGCTTCAGCAAGGTGCTTGAGCGTATCTTCCTTGCCCGTCTAATGCACCGTCTCCAGCCCAACCTCTCTAACAGACTCTATGGTTTCCTGCCGCAGAGAGGGACTCACCACTGCCTCCTAGAGCTTTACTCCCGCCTCTCCTCCACCAGTGTTGTTGCATTCCTGGATCTGAAGAGTGCATTTGATATTGCAAACCGAGAAATCATCCTTGATCAACTTGTTGACTTTGGCGTGAAAGGACGTTTGCTGAAGTGGATCCGAGGGTACCTCTGCACCAGAACTGCTCGAGTCCTTTTCAAAGGAGAGTGCAGCACACCTTGCGGCTACGAATTGGGCACTCCCCAAGGAGGTGTTCTCAGTCCATTTTTGTTTAATGTTCTTATGCACCGCGTCCTCTCTCTGCTGCCTAACATCCCGGGAACTACAGTGACCTGTTATGCCGATGACTTTTGCATTCACTCATCCTCTCCACAAGATCTCCAGCTCCTCCTTAACAGTTTCAATGATGCATCTACTACATGTGGACTTGTCATATCTCCAGAGAAGAGCAGAATCTTCTCATATCGTATCCCAAGAGCACTTCCAGATTTTACATTGGGAGGTAGAGTTGTCCCTCGCTGCACGCAGTACCTCTACCTGGGGGCACCTGTTAGGATAACCCCAGCCATACCTGCGCGGCAACGCATCCACCCCATCGTTCGAGACCTCCTGGACAAGCTGCAGCAGCGCTTCGCTCCCGTTAAATGGCTTGCTAACAATGCCACTGGAATCTCCATTCATATAGCCAAGACCATCTACACACTGTTCCTGCGCTCTGTTGTTGACTACCTTTCTCCTGCGTTATGTCAGCTTCCACCATCATCACTTGAGCCACTTGAAAGATTCCAAAACAGGGTCATGAGATTTATTCTCGGTTGCTCAGTCTCTACCAGGGTTGTCAACATGCAGTCTGAGCTCAACCTGACACCCCTTGTGGACCGAATCTACACTAATGCCACCTACTTCACCGTAAAGTGTCTGCGCTTTCCCCACCTTGCACCTCACTACTCCAACGTCATCAGAGCAGCATTGGTCCCGAACGCACCAGGACACCTGATTCGACCGGGTGGCCGCAACCTCATCAAGAGGGTGTGTGCCACGCTAATCAGGCTCAACATTAATGTTCCTGCTGCAGACGTCGGCCCAACTCTCCCGCCTTGGCGTGTGCCTCTACCAGTTGTCTCCTACACTCCTGCCTCAAAAGCTGATCTTCCGGCCCTGCAGAAACAATTGGCCCTGGAGACGATCGCCAGTGTGGCCAATACTGTTCCTTCTGCTCCTCATCTCTACGTTGACGGATCCGTGCAGCCAGATGGGAGTGCAGCGTGTGCCGTGTTCTCTCCCACCATTGGCCCGCCAGGAGGTGGCAGGTGGGCCGGCCGCAGACTCGCCAATGCGTCTAGTTCTACCTATTGTGAGCTTAATGGCCTCCTGGATGCCGTGACTCTTCTTATTCAGGAAAGACTGAATGGTGTGATTGCCTGCGACTCCAAGTCGGCGCTTCATGCGCTCTCCTCTCCGCGACCCGTGTGCCTCAGTGTAGTGAATAGGATACTTTATCAGTTAGCCATGGCCCGCGATTATTCTCTTGTGATAGTTTTTGTGTGGATACCCTCTCATGTTGGACTCGCTGGAAATGAAACTGCAGACAGCCTGGCAAAGGCTGCTTGTGCCTTACGCGATCCTAATGCGCCTGCCCCACTCTCTCTTCATTGCTATAGACGTGTATTGAACACTGCTTCACAGGCCTTAGTAGTGGAACGAAGAAACGCTGAACGAGGTGACAGTGTTTCTATACGACACTTTGAAAATTTTGTCAACTGTCCCCACAAGTACCGTCGCCTCGGCCTCATGGTGCGACGCCATAATGTAGTGAGTGCCAGACTGAGGCTGGGGTACCGACCGTTGTGGCAGGTGTCACAGGCGGTGGATGTGCCCCACCACTCCTCGTGCAGACTATGTGACCTTCCGGCAGCCAACACCATCAGCCACTACTGCTTAGATTGTACAGCTGTTCGACACCTGATGCCGCGGGGCCAAGATTTGATTGCTATTTGTAAATATTTGTTAAAAGATGACAATTTGGACGAGATTCTTGTGCAATATCCTCACTTTGGTGGGTACTGAAGGCCTTTGTTTCTATGTTTTTGTGTGTGTGGGGGTATATGTGTGTGTGTGTGTGTGTGTGTGTGTGTGTGTGTCTGTGTGTGTGTGTGTGTGTGCTACCTATTGGATATCTTATTTCCAATGTAACTTTCGCATCTATATTTTGTCCATTTACCAATAATCTTGTGTCCTGCCTCCAAATTACTGTATCCCACAACTTTTGTATACTTGTTTGACGCTCACGGCGTAATAAATTAATCAAATCAAAATCTCTCTCTCTCTCTCTCTCTCTCTCTCTCTCTCTCTCTCTCTCTCTCTCTCTCTCTCTCTCTCTCTCTCTCTCTCTCTCTCTCTCTCTCTCTCTCTCTCTCTCTCTCTCTCTCTCTCTCTCTCGCACGTAATTATAAAACCGTAATTACTCAAGTTTCCCGTTATGCACAGAAGCTCCTTTACGTATATACTTCACCCCAAGCCAATTACCGCTCGCCTCATTAGGTGTGACGCCCTTAGCGGAGCAATGAAGACAACGGGAGCGTGTTTTGCGGCTGTGTGAACGAGGAAAGGAAGGGAAGCTGACGGATGAGGTGCGAGGGGCGACCGGGACAGGAGGAGGAGGGAGAGGAGGAGGAGGAGGAGGAGGAGGAGGAGGAGGGAGAGGAGGAGGAGGAGGAGGAGGAGGAAGAGGAGAAGGAGGAGAGAGTGATGTATAGAGAAAGATGGTAGAGAGTGAATAACAGAGAGGTGGAGGAGAAGAAGGAGGAGGAGGAGGAGGAGGAGGAGGAGGAGGAGAGTGAGTGATGCAGAGGAAGATGATAATGGAAATGAATAAGAGGAAAGTGCAACTCCTTGTCTGTTCTCTCATTATCATCATCATCATTATGTGCGAGGAAGTGTGTGAAAGGAGAGGAGGAGAAGGAGAGGGAAGAGGAGGAGGAGGAGGAGGAGGAGGAGGAGAGGAAATGACAAGCAGTGGAAGATGATAAAAGTAAAAAAAGAATAAGAAAGTGCTACAGTTATTTCATCATATCATTATCATCATTATTATCCTTATTAATCCCATCAGCTCGTCTCTCGTCTTAACAATGCACGTTACGGCGTCAGGAAAATACCTCCTCGACATCTAAGGGAATGCATTAATATCACATAATAAGATTTAGTGGATTTTTCATGCGTGTGTTCCCGGCTTCATTAGTGCTTCGTGAGAGGAGTGTAGCGGGTACTGTTATGTTTAGCGAAGCACACACACACACACACACACACACACACACACACACACACATACTTGAATACCATTGGACAGAGGGCTTTTTTTCCGCATTATTATTTTCTTTTTGCCCTTGAGTTGCTTCCTTTACTATATAAAAAAAGTCTCGTATATATTCCTCGTCCTTTCGCTTGTGTTCTGAACCTCTGACATGTTTCGAGTTCACAGCCACAAAGATTTCGATCCTGTGAGTGGGGACATCCATAGCTCGACAGGTTACCGACTTTGTATTTATGTACGCGAAAGTTAAGTGAATATATCGTTTAATTAAAGTCTACTAGGCAATACATAGGGTCATATTCTTAAACATTTCGGTACCCAAGGATACATACACATTTGACAAAGCTTTCGTATGAGTTTTTTGGGCATTTCCCGAGGTACTTTTATGACCCTGGTAGTGGTCTGACTCTTGTGCCATGAATGAAAAAACAAAACCCCCACAATACCCACACATATCGGCGCCCAAGGACACACACACACACACACACACACACACACACACACACACACACACACACACACACACACACACACACACACACACACACACACACACACACACACACACACACACACACACACACACACACACACACACACACACACATTTACCAAGGCTTTCGTAGGAGTTTTGGGCATTTCTGCAGGTACGTTTTTGACCCTGGTGGTAGTTCTATCCTTCTTCTGTACAAACACTCATGAAAATCTGATCAATCTCCTTTTCGGCCTTTGGAAACAGTTGACGTGGGAGGCGGAGGCGGCTGAGAATACTGAGCTTAGTCTTTGCTACACAACGCGAGACTTGTAGGGAAAGAATCAAAGTCTCGCAAGGAAGAACTAAAGAAAAGAAAAGAAATACATATATAGAGAAAAACATACACTATTATCAAGCAATACACTCGAATTAAACACCCGCATTAACCCTTTAAGGGAGACTCGCTGCTGTATCCGACGCACCATCAAAGCGATTCCAAAGTCGTTTAGAGATAATAACCAAAATCCAGTTAGGGAAGCTCCGGGGGCGGCGTCCTTTACGGGAGCCATACTGGTAATTACAGGGCTCTCCAGACTGACGTGATGCGCTCCAGTATGATTTAGCGTTTTTTCTAATTATTCCCGTGACTTCTGGCATCTACCGCCGTCTCATCTATCTCTAAGGCTGAACTCTTCTCTCAGACTTTCTCTAAAAACTCCACTCTGGACGATTCTGGCCATGTTCCTCCTACTCACCCCCCCCCCCCCTGACTCCTTTATGCCTGTTATTAAGATTCTTAGGAATGATGTTTTCTATGCCCTCTCTGGCCTCAATCCTAAGAAGGCTTATGGACCTGATGGAGTGCCTCCTATTGTCCTTAAAAACTGTGCTTCCGTGCTGACACCCTGTCTGGTCAAACTCTTTCGCCTCTGTCTGTCAACATCTACCTTTCCTTCCTGCTGGAAGTATGCCTTCATACAGCCTGTGCCTAAGAAGGGTGACCGTTCCAATCCCTCTAACTACCGTCCTATTGCTTTGCTTTCTTGTCTATTTAAAGTTTTTGAATCTATACTTAACCAGAAGATTCAAAAGCACTTTTCCATTTCTGACCTTTTATCTGATCGACAATATGGGCTCCGGAAGGGGCGTTCTACTGGTGATCTCCTTGCCTTCCTAACTGACTATTGGTCATCCACTCCTAGCACTCAAAAGCCCTTGATAGTGTCTGGAACAAATCTTTGCTTTCCAAACTAACTTCCTACGGTTTTAATCCTTCTCTCTGTACCTTTATGTTAAGTTTTCTCTCTGACCGTTCTATTTCTGCTGTGGTAGACGGTCACTGCTCTTCCCCTCAACCTATTAATAGTGGTGCTCCGCTGGGTTCTGTCCTATCTCCCACTCTCTGTTGTTCATAGATGATCTTCTTTCCAAAACGAAATGTCCTATCCATTCTTACACCGATGACTCTACTCTGCATTACTCAACTTCTTTTAATAGAAGACCTGACTATTATTCCCGATTGGGGCAAGAGGAGCCTGGTGTCCTTCAACGCCTCAAAAACACAGTTTCTCCACCTATCCACTCGACACAGTTTTCCAAACAACTATCCCTTATTCTTTGACAAAGTCAGCTATCACCTTTTTCAACATTAAACATCCTTGGTCTATCCTTAAATCAGAATCTCAACTGGAAACTTCATATCTCTGCTTTTACTAAATCAGCTTCCTCGAGGCTGGGCGTTCTGTACCTTCTCCGCCAGTTCTTCTCCCCCGCACATCTACTATCAATATACAGGGGCCTTGTCCTCCAAAGAATGTAGTATGCATCTCACGTGTGGGGGAGATCCACTCACACAGGTCTCTTGGACAGAGTGGAGTCTAAGGCTCTTCGTCTCATCAGCTCTCCTCCTCTTACTGAGTCTTTTACCTCCTATATTTCGCCGCCATGTTGCCTCTCTTTCTATCTTCTATCGATATTTTCATGCTGACTGGTCTTCTGAACTTGCTAACTGCATGCCCCCCCCCCCCCCTTCCCGCGGCCTCGCCACACACGACTTTCTACTCAAGCTCATCCCATTACTGTTCAAATCCCTTATGCAAGAGTTAACCAGCATCTTCACTCTTTCATCCCTCATGCTGGTAACCTCTGGAACAATCTTCCTCATCTGTATTTCCTCTTGCTTACGACTTGAACTCTTTCAAGAGGAGGGTATCAGGACACCACTCCTCCCGAAACTGACCAATCTTTCGGCCGCTCCTCTAACTCTTTTTAAAAGCAGTGAGTAGCGGGCTTTTTTTTCACATTTGTTTTCGTTTTTATGCCCCTGAACTGACTCCTCTGCCGTAAAAAAAAAAAAAAATCAGATAATAAGACAAACCGCAATATTACTACTTCCTGACGCGGTAGGTGTAGAAAAAGTAAACATTCAGGGTCATTTTAACACAAAGAAAAAGCATTACAGATGGAAAAGACCAAAACGAACGTGAAGCGCGCTGTTCTTATTTTGCGTTACGGAAAAGGTTCAGAAAATGAGATGAAGTACAAATTACTACTTCGACGCGGTAAGTGTAGAAAAAAGTTAACATTAAGCGCCATTTTAATACAAAGGAAAAGCATTATAGATGAAAACAAAACAAAACATACAAGATGTGTTCCGGTTTGATTTAGCGTTACGAAAAAGTTCAGAAAATACAATAAACCACAATATTACTACTTCAACGGGGTAAGTATACAAAAAAAGCTAACATGCAGCGCCATTGTAATACAGGAAAAGCATTATGAAATGAAAAAGGCCAAAAACGATGAGGCTGTACAGACACAGAACAACACACTTCAGCGTTCGTCCATTGAAGCTTGCCGGTCCATGCACGCACACATTGTGAATAACAAAAAACAACGATGACAAAGAATGTGAAGGTCACTCACACTTACCCTGCCTGCTCCCAAACACGGCCTTCAAGCCACTCTGCAGCAGCTCACCTGAAAAGAGGAAAAAAAAAAAATTCTGATTCAAAAAGAAAAGTAGTTTGAATCTAATTAGTCAAAAAGAGAACTTATTTAAAGTGACATTCACCTATGGATAAGAATGCCTTGAGTCCAAAGAAATATCCCATAAAATCCCTGAACATTTGTCTATATATAACAAAGAGACAACCAATTCGAAGTGATAACTATCTATGGATAAGAATGCCTTGAGCCCAAAGATATATCCTATAAAATACCTGAACATTTGTCTATATATAACAAAGAGACAACCAATTCGAAGTGATAACTACCTATGGACAAGAGAATGCCTTGAGCCCTAAGATACGTATGTTCTGAAACATTTCTGAACATTTGTCTATATATGAACTCTTTGCATCTCTTTTTCTCTCTGCCTACCTATCCCTCTATCTATTAATTTGTCTGTCTGCCTCTCTGCCTGTTCGCCTGTCTATCCATCTCTACAATATACTCAAACATACACATCAGCTCCCTAGCTGCAAATAGGGCTACTGAGAATGAGGACACAGTCATTACTGATTAACATGCAACCACCGGGTGGTATATATGTATCTCTCTCTCTCTCTCTTCTTTTTCCAGGAATGTGTGTATGTGTGGTCTGAGTGAGCATTGTGTGTGTGTGTGTGTGTGTGTGTGTGTGTGTGTGTGTGTGTGTCGTCCAGCTCTGAGTTGCGGCCTATGCAGTGTCAACTCCAGTCTCCGCACACCAACCCAGGCTGCCGCGCCGCCAACCGAGGTTAGGTGCTGGATCGCGACACCTATATAGTCATGGACACAACGAGCCATGTCTTTCTCACACAGCACCCGCCTCGTGAAGCTGACGCAGGAGCGCATCAACACGCTGGTGGCCGAGCACAAGCAGGTGCTGGGGCGCGGCGCCACGTGCAAGGTGTACCTGGTGGAGGAGGAGGGCGAGCTGTGCTGCCTCAAGCTGGCCAGGGACCGCCGCCTCGCTGCCATGTTCCACCAGGAGTTTGACGTCCTGCTGGACCTAGACGGCGCGGCGGGGGCACCCAAGGCCTTGGGCACCAGCCTCGGCTTCCCCGCCATGCTCACCACCTTCCGCGGCCACAACACCTTCTGCGACCTGCCCCGCCTCGCTCGCCGCGAGACGGACAGGCTGCTTTCGTGGCCCTCGCCCTCGGCGTGAAGCAGCTCCACGCCCGCGGCTACGCCCACAACGACATCAAGGAGAACAACGTGGCGGTGTGCCGGGGCGCCGACGGCCGCCTGCAGGTGTCGCTCATCGACTACGGCGCGGCGCAGCGGCTGGGCACGAGGGTTGGTTTTGTGGGAGCGAGCACGCGGCGCACGCCCTGGCTGGCCCCGGAGCTGCTGGGCGGCGGCCGCTGCTCGCGCGCCGGGGACGTCTTCTCCCTCGGCTACGTCCTCAGCAACATCCTGGACACCTGCCACAGGTACTACCCCGCCCTGGACGTGCTGGCCGAGGCCGCCATGGCCGCAAACCCTGCACGGCGACCCTCGCTCAAGAAGATCTTCAAGGCGGTCAACAAGTTCGCGGGCCAGCGGGACGAGGCGGCGAGGAGGGAAACCTTCGTCCGGCGAGTTCGCAAAGCCTTTTCCTGCCTCTTCCCGCGCCGCCGCCGGTATTAAGGAGACACGAGACCCAACGGAGGAAGGTTTTACTAAGGAGTTAAGTTGTTCCCTCAAGGCTACGACATATTCTTTCTTTTCTTTCAACTGTTTCCACTACATGTATCTATATATTCTTTTACTTTCTTGCTATTTTCATATCAACACTTTTCGCATACCTTGCCAACCTTCCCAACACCTACGCACCATATGGATATCTTCCAACCCTACGGTTTCTGCATCTATTTAACTTTTTCCCTTGTTTAAGTATTTACTGCATCGCTGTTTTCATATCTTCAACACTTTTTTCCCATACTCTATATAATCATTTAGGACAGTTCTTTTTCATTATTTTGATATTACCCAAGACCTTCCTGATGTTACGTCCCTTTCTTTCATTTTCTTGAACTTATTTCACTTATATGTATCATGTATCTATCTACAATCTGCGTCGTACTACACTTTTCCTTTTTACGTTTTTGCCTATGGCGCCGATAGACTTTCATGGTAGGGCCTGATGGTCGGCCCCAGCACGTTGTGGCGCAGGCAAAATTTTATAGTGGCGCCATGTATTGTCTCATACTGCCCTCCCGGAGCTCATCTTTGATCCTAGAATCTAGAGTCAGGTTGATAGTGGTCTTCTGGACAGCCTGCAGGTAGTCTTAGGCCACTCGGCGGTGACTGATAGATCCCAGTTTGTGGCACTTCGTGGGGCGCGAGCCAGCGTCGTCCTGGACGCGGCGCCGTCACGCTATTCATTCAGCCACTGCCTCCCATATTATTAAAAAAAAAATTCCTCTCATATTACATTATATCAACGCGAGACGATGTATGTGTCTCATTAATACTACTAACCTGTTTATAAGATTCGTTTTATAATTGGCTGAGTGGTTAGCGTTCCAGCGCCGCGTATAGAACTACTCAGTTTCGCGTCCCGCCCGCCACCACAAGCTGTGATTTTTCAGTCACCGCCGAGTGGCCTGAGACTACCCATATACTATCATGAAGACCACCATTCAACCCGAACTCTGGATTCTACCTCTCTAAAAAGAGACGATCAAAGATGAGCTACGGGTGTCAGCATGACCCAAGCAAGATGGCGCCACTATAAACACGCACCTGCGCCATGACGGGCTGGGGTCGACCATCAGGTCCCGCCAAGAAAGTCTAGTGGTGCCATAAGCTGAACCTTAAAAAAAAAATATTAAACGTACTTAACTAATGGGCTATTTACATTTTCATTCTTTATAATCACCAGGTATTTATTATAACCAACTGCCTGATATTTGACGAATTTTACTTTTTATCAACACTTTATTTTAGTCAAATGATGAACGTAACCATGAGGCTATTTACGTCTGATAATTCCTCATATGATTATCAGGTATTTGCTATCAACAACTGACATAACATTTAACTAATTATACCATCATCAACATTTTTAAATAAGCTTCAAGAAGTCCCCTATTCCGTGTGTGTGTGTTTGTGTATGTGTGTGTGTGTACAGACAATCATGGCCGTAGAGAAATATTAGTCCGCCATCGATTTCTAATACTTCCCTGCACTCTCATATTGTTATTTTGTTTGGTTACTAATACCTGGGCGTCCCTTTACCTGACGTCTACACCTGAACAGTCACTCAGCAGGTAAAAGGAACCACTAAATTTCGCTTTACCATTGTGAAAAGCTGTGAATAACAAAAATAATACACACGAAAATTCATATAAAAAAGGTTAAAAATAAATCATAAAAACATACGACAAATAAAATAGAAGAGCACAAAATGTCAAAGAAAATTAATTAATAAACAAACGTAACAAAAACGGGGGTAAATTAAGGAGAAAAATAAGGTATAGATGAGAGAGGGAAAAGAAGGATAGCAAAAAATAAGAAGTAAAAAGAGAAAGTAGGTAGGAAAATGTAGGAGGAGGAGGATTAAGAGAAGAGAAAGTAACGACGAACGTGGTGGGACGAGTATAAAAACGAACGTGCAGTGAAGGGAGTGTTGAGGAACGGCCAAGAACTTCTGTTGCGTGGTGAAGGAGAGAAGGATAGGTATGGGTCTCTCTCTCTCGAATAGCTAATATAGATGGAGTATTGTCGTGCGTTTCAAATTTGTTCGTACATTTTATATATTAACTTTTTTCATCGTTTACATTTGTCCTTTTCTGTTATTCTATTATTACTATTGTCGCTGTTATTATTATTATTATTATTATTATTATTATTATTATTATTATTATAATTATAATTATAATTATTATTATTATTATTATTATTATTATTATTATTATTATTATTATTATTATTATTATTATTATTATTATTATTATTATTATTATTATTATTATTATTATTATTATTATTATTATTATTATTATTATTATTATTATTAATATTGTTATTGTTGTTATTACTATTATTATCGCAAACATTTTAATCATTGTATGTTTCTCTAATAACAAAATTAATACGATAAATACCTTTTAAATACACTATACTTCCTAATAATTCAACGGTGAACTTATTAACGGAGGGATGATTTTTTTTTCATTTTCCAATTCATAAGAAAACAAAATCTTCGCAGTGAATCGTAACGGGAGCGACGCAGCATTTCTTAAGGCCGGAGAAGTGATCATTGGTTAATAGTCAGCGTCGCATTTTTCCTCTTTTCTTGCATTTGATCTTGTTATTTAAATAAGACTCCGTACTACCGTCGCTCATATATCGTAGTAAAATATTCATCGCCTTTGTTTGATAGTAATTTCTTGTGCACCTTAATTCATCTATTCACACATTCCTATAAACAATGTAACAGGAGCTAAAACATCTACTGCTACAACAACATTAACATCAACAACAGCAAAAAACGACAAAAACATATGAAAACTCACAAAACAACAAAACACAGAGGAACACTCCACAAAAAAATACTACACTAGGAACAAAAATAAAACAATTACATGGAAACAAAATAAAACAAACGAGAACGCTTTCTTGTTACGCTCATTTCCGCTTAATCTAATTTTGTAGTTTCTTTCTCTCCTGTTCTGCTGAGAGGGATTTTCTTTTCCACTATCCTGAGATCTATTTGTTTTTTCTCTACCGTGCGATAAACTTTACATGGAGATTGCATACTTATTTTTCTCGCAATGTTAATTAAGAACAATATTCTCAAACACTTCGGGGCTTAGAAGCACACACACACATTTGATAAGGCTTCCGTGGAGGTTGTTGTGTTAGTATTTCCATGGGCAGTTTCATGAGCCTGGTGGTACGCAGTTTGCCAAGGCTTCTGCACCGTCAACATGAGAAAATAACACTCGTGAGAGCTAGTGGTGCCAGTTTTCCGCCCCTAGTCTATTATATTTATCGATTTATAAGCCAAACGCTGCCTCCCGCACCCTAATAACTAGAGTAATTAATAGTTCTCGTTAAAATGGTTAGTTATTGATGTCCTTTCGTATTAGTTAAGCGTCAAAAGTGTCCAAAAAACGGTAAATGCAGTGGGATGAATTGGGTGAGCTGGCGCGCCGATGAGAGCTCGAATAATCCCCTTTGTGGCCTTTGGAAGTACTTGTTGTGTGAGAGCGTAGACTGACCATTAATTTCACTGTCCATCCTCCATCCTTCCCCTTCCCTATCTCCTTCCCTCCTCTACCACCGACCTCTATATGTTTACAGGCGGGGAGAGAAACGAATAAAATTGACTATCGGTGATATATATCTTAAATATTTGAGTATATTAAAAATCATCTCATACTTATATATCATCTGTGTGTGTGTGTGTGTGTGTGTGTGTGTGTGTGTGTGTGTGTGTGTGTGTGTGTGTGTGTGTATGTGTATGTGTGTGTGTGTGTGTGTATTTCCCTTTATTTCACCTCCTATACATTACCCATATCTCTCTCTCTCTCTTTTATTTAAACAGGGCTTACAGAAGATTGTGCTAAAGTTGAAGGTTTTAAGCTTCATCTATCTATAGCTACATACAAGACACACATTGAATTACTGCCTAGAAGTCCTAATCCAGCTGTTCACCTCCCGCTTGAAGTCTTGTAGTGACGCGCGATGGTGGAGGTCAGTGTGGCGAACAAGCTGGTTCCACAGGCGGCTGTAGCGGGGCTGGAAGGAGCGGAAGTGGTGTTCTGTCCTGGAGAAGGGTACAGCCACTTGTTCCTGTTTGTGGGGTGCTGCTCGGGTGGAGTGTATGGGGGTTGGGGGCGCGGGGAGCTTGAGAGCTGCCAGGTGGGGTGTGTTTAGGTTGTGTGCCTTGAACATTACACACAGGCCTGCCACATCCCTGCGCTCCTGGAGAGGTTGCAGGGAGCCAGGCGCGTGCTGAGGACCTGTGCGCTGTATCAGACGCTGGGCTCTGGCCTGGACACGATCCAGGGTTGCAAGGTAGGATGGAGGGCAGGAGGACCAGGCGAGGGGGGAGTACTCCATGAGGGGGCGTACTTGTGCCTTGTAAAGCACCTCAGCCCCTTTGGCGTCAAGTAGATGGGAGATGCGCCGTACAAAGCTGAGTTTCCATTCTGCATTTTTGACATTTTTTTAGCATGGTTGGTGAAGGAGAGTCCCGCGTCGAACTCCACCTGAGAATGGAGATGGAGTCTTGAAGGGGTAGCGTTTTCCCCTCCAGTTGTATCCCCGGCCCGGCTAGATTGTTGATATCTCGCCTGCGGGATATTACCATTGCTTGCGTTTTGCCAGGGGCCAGGGTGCCTTGCCAGTCCTGTCTGTCGCTGGTGAAGGCAAGGGTGCAGTCGTCAGCGTACGCCTGGGCCTCAGGGATGAGCTGGAGAATGTCATTGAAATAAACATTCCACAGTAGAGGCCCTAGTACGCTGCCCTGGGGCACGCTTGCATTGATGGGGTGCTGGCTTGAGGTGTGGCCGTTAATCACCACCTGTAACGCCCTGTCCTGGAGGTAGTCCCCAATGAGTTGCAGGAGGGCGCCTCGCACACCTAGGCTCTTCAGCTTGGCGATGAGGCCTTGGTGCCAAACCCTGTCGAAGGCTCCGGCTATGTCAAGAGCCACGACGAAGGTCTCGAGTCCCCTGTCCAGCGAGTGGTTCCATGAGGCAGAGTTAAGGAGCAGCAGATCTTCTGCCGGAAGCCGAATTGCTTGGAGTTGAGGAGATGGTGGGCATCGAGGAAGGCCGTGAGTTTGGTTGTTATAAGGGACTCCAAGATTTTCCCAACAGTGGAGAGGAGGGATACTGGGCGGTAGTTCTTTGGGTCCTGTTTGCCTTTTTTCTTGTATATGGCCACCACTCTTGCCTTCTTCCAAAGTGTGGGCCACTTGGAGGTGGAAAGGATGTTATTGAAGATGGTGGAAGGTGGTAGGGCGAGCTGGCCAGCGCATCTTTTTAGCAGGTGAGGGCTGATGTTGTCAGGCCCTAGGGCTTTCTTGGGGTCTTTTTGCAGCAGCAGATTTTTTACCTCCTCTGTGGTGACTTTGAGACTCTCCAGAGAGGCCCTGGTGAGGGATGGCAGCTTCGGGGGGGCGCGGAGGGGATCCGGTACTGACATTTTGGAAGAGAAGTGGGCCGCCAGTAGCTCCGCCTTGTCTTTGTCGCGCATAGCCACTGACCCATCTGGCCTGACGAGGGGTGGGATGGCGTTGTCGGCTGAGAGGCCTTGTTTTTGTTTCACTCCACTCCACCACTCCTTGCTACCCACAGACTGGCCGCTGAGCTTGGTCTTCATTACCTCCTTCCAGCGTTGTATAGCCTGCTTTTGCACCCGGCTCATGTTCTTGCAGGCTTCTCTGTGTAAGGTTTTATTATGCTGAGAAGGATTGGACTTGTAGCGCAGCCAAGCCCTACTCTTGGTGTCCGCGGCTATCCTGCACTGATAGCCGAACCATGGCTGATCATTTGGTTTTGATTTATATGACTGGCTGGGCACATATTCTTGTTGCAGAGACAGAAGAAGGTTTGTTAAGTTCTCCACTTGGGTGTTGACGTCTCCGTGGAGGATATCCGTCCACACGATGGAGTCCAGATTTGCTTTCAGGCTGTTCCAATCTGCCCGGGACCACAACCAGTTCACACGGGCGGTGGCTCCGTCGTGTTCTATTGAGGTCTTGATGGTGGTGAGCGCAGCAGAATGGTCAGAGGAACCAACCATACCTAGGGATGACAGGTGACCACTTCCTCTGGCAGGTCTGTAATGACTGGGTCCAGGGAGGAGCCGGAGATATGTGTAGGGAAATCAACGTGGTTCATGAGGCCGTACATGGTCAGAAGGTTTTCGAGCTGCCTTGCCACCAAGTACTGATTCATGTCTCCCACCACAATGAGATGTTTGCAGGAATGCTGGAGCAGAAGGGTGTCGAGATTTGTGTGGAGGGAGTGGATGGGGTCGCTCCTGCCACTGTGGCCGGTAGCATACACAGAGCAGGATGGAGTCGGGTTGTCTTATCCACAGCCTGAAGAATGCCATTTCGAGGTGGCGTTCCATGTCGACATCGAGGGCCTCCACAGCAAGACCGACACGGAAGCAGACTGCGATTCCCCCGAAGGTGCCGTGGGCTCGGTCTCTTCGGTGCCATCTAGAGTACCCTTGAATATGCCCAAAGTTGGCGGGAATGGTGGGATTGAGAAAGGTCTCCACTGTGGCTATGATGTCTGGGGAGTGCGGGATAACATAAGAGTGTGTTAGATCTCCTATGTTAGTTTGGAGGCCTCTGATGTTATTAAACATAATCGTCAGTTTCTCTTGGAAGGTTGGGTCGGCCGGCATAATTCCAGGATGTGTGGGGGTGTTGAGAGGGATGAGGTGCTTGGCGCTGAGACGCTTGGTAACTGGGGAAAGGAGGGTGTGTGAGGTGCTTGTTTAGTGTCTCGATGAGGAGGGAGGTGACGGCTGTCTGCTCGGACAACTGGCGGTAGATCTTTTCGTGCCTTTCTTCGGCATGGGAGGCACGGCAGTTAGCTGTGGTGTGACCTTCGCGGTAGCAGTAGTCGCACCAGCTTAGCCAGCGGCAGGTGCCTCAAGTATGGCCACTCCTCTTGCAATGGTTGAAAATTCTGTGGGAGTGGTCCTACTAGGGGAGAGCAGGGACAGGAGTGGAACAGGGTGTGGGCGCAAGGAGGTATAGATGTTCCTGGGGCGGCTGTGGCGAGGTGTTCTGGGGGGAGGAGGATGACTTTGTCGCCGGGCGGGACTCTTGTTCCATTAGTAAATTTGCAGACGACACAAAGATTGGTAACTCGGTTCTTACTGACGAAGACAGGAAAAGCCTCCAAGAGGATTTGCATAAAATTTCAGCTTGGTCTGATAGACGGGAGATGCCCTTTAATGTAGACAAGTGCCAGGTCCTTCAAGTCGGAACAAGAAATAAGAAGTTCGATTACGAAATGCGCGGCGTCAAACCTGGTGTCAAAATCGCGTCAAACCTCAAATTCTCACAATGCATCAATGCAGCAAATAAAGCGAACAAAATGTTGGGCTTCTTAAAATAAAAATTTTATCAAAAAATAAGGAAGTAATACTTCCTCTTATCTTAGCCGTTTCGGTGAAACTTTCTCTGTTGCGCTAGACATATCGAAAGCCTTCGATAGAGTCTGGCACAAGTCTTTGCTTTCTAAACTGCCCTCTTTCGGATTCTATCCCTCTCTCAGTTCATTTATCTCCAGTTTCCGTTCCGGCCGTTCTATCTCTGCGGTGGTAGACGGTCACTGTTCTTCACCTAAACCTATCAACAGTGGTGTTCCACAGGGCTCTGTCCTATCACCCACTCTCTTCCTGTTATTCATCAATGATCTTGTTTCCATAACAAACTGTCCTGTCCACTCATACGCCGACGACTCCACTCTGCATTATTCAACTTCTTTCAACAGAAGGCCATCCCAACAGGAAGTACACGTCTCCAGACTGGAGGCTGCAAAACGCTTAACCTCAGACCTTGCTATCATTTCTGATTATAGTAGAAGGAACCTTGTGTCCTTTAACGCCTAAAAAACTAAATTTCTCTATTTATCAACTCGACACAATCTTCCAAACACTTATCCCCTATTCTTCGACAACATTCAGCTGTCACCTTCTTCCACACTAAACATCATCGGTCTATCCTTAACTCAAAATCTCAACTGGAAACTTCACATCTCCTCTCTTGCTAAATCAGCTTCCTCGAAGTTGGGCGTTCTGTATCGTCTCCGCCAGTTCTTCTCCCCCGCGCAGTTGCTATCCATATACAGGGGCCTTGTCCGCCCTCGTATAAAGTATGCATCTCACGTGTGGGGGGGCTCCACTCACACAGCGCGTCTGGGCAGAGTGGAGGCTCAGGCTCTTCGTCTCATCAGCTCTCCTTGTCCTACTGACAGTCTTCTACCTTTAAATTCTGCCGCCATGTTGCCTCTCTTTCTACTTTCTATCGATATTTTCACGCTGACTGCTCTTCTGAACTTGCTAACTGCATGCCTCCCCCACCCCCTCCAGCGGCTCCGCTGCATACGACTTTCTACTCAAGTTCATCCCTATATTGTCCAAATCCTTAACGCAAGAGCTGAATAGCATCTTCACTCTTTCATCCCTCACGCTAGTAAACTCTGGAACAATCTTCCTTCATCTGTATTTCTTCCTGCCTACGACTTGAGTTATTTCAAGAGGTGGGTATCAGGACACCTCTCCTCCCGAAATTGACCTCTCTTTCGGCCACCTCTTTTGATTTTTTTTTTTTTTGTAGGAGCAGCGAGTAGCGGGCTTTTTTTTTATATATTATTGTTCCCTTTTTTTGTGCCCTTGTGCTGTCTGCTTTGTTGTAAAAAAAAAAATCTACAATAGTTTAGTCAGACCCCACTTGGAATATGCGGTACAGTCTTGGTCTCCCCACCATGCAAAGGACATTGCTAAACTAGAAGGTGTTCAGCGTCGGGCAACAAAAATGATCCCTTCCTTGCGCAACAAACCCTATGACAAGAGTCTTTCCACCCTTAACATGTTCTCTCTTGAGAAACGTCGCCTCCGAGGAAAAATGATCGAATGTTTTAAAATACTTAGTGGCTTTACGAATGTGGACAAAACAAAATTGTTAATGATCGAGGACACTTTGCGAACGAAGAATAATGGCACAAAACCTAAACGTAGACAAGTAAATTCAGACTGCACCAAATTTTTCTTCACCAACGTTGAAGCGCGAGAATGGAATAAGCTCCCATGTAATGTAATACGATTGACTCCTTTAGAAACAAGCTCGACCAACACTTCCTTCAACTTCATATTAACAGGAGCTGAAATGCAAAGTTTTGGAGTCATCTGATTAATGTAGAATCACTTAGGTTTAAGGACAGATCACTTAGTCTGGAGCATGGGGTCTGTGTGGTCTGATATTTTAAGTAAATTTATGTAAATCTCTCTCTCTCTCTCTCTCAGAACATGACCCATTTCCTGTAAAGCGCGCGCGCGCACACACACACACACACACACACACACACACACACACACACACACACACACACACACTGACACACACACTCAACTCCCCCTCCCCTTTCCCTCACCACACTCACATTATATATATTTAATTTTGTTTCATTGTTCATTATCAGGGCGCGTGGCATGTGTAATCCAACCGCTGATAGGCGGACCCGTCAACGTCGAAAAAATACAAGATTCATTGGAATATAATGTGTGTGTGTGTGTGTGTGCGTGTGTGTGTGTGCGTGTGCGTGCGTGTGTGTGTGTGTGTGTGTGTGTGAGAGAGAGAGAGAGAGAGAGAGAGAGAGAGAGAGAGAGAGAGAGAGAGAGAGAGAGAGAGAGAGAGAGAGAGAGAGAGAGAGAGAGAGAGAGAGAGAGAGAGAGAGAGAATGAAACAAGTATCGTTCGTGTGGTATATTAATTTTTTCCCCCTCACCAACAATCTGTATTCCCCGTTCCGTTCATTTTCGGCGCCGCGTCCTATCACGTAATCGTATTCTTCTGTTCAGCCCAACATTAATATTGGAACGATTTTCATTTATTTATTGGAACTTTTTACTTTTTTGGGGGGACTACGAATGATATCAAAACTACTACTAACTTTATTAGGATAACTTGATCATGAGATTTGTGGGTATTTTCATTTATTTTCTACCTAATATGTTGATTCTCTCTCTCTCTCTCTCTCTCAACCCGAAAAGTTATAAATCATCCGTGGTTTAATAATGAAATCAAACTTGCTCTCCAAAAGAGGAACTTGTTATATAGGCAAAAGAAAACCGATAACTCTGCCGAAAATAGTACACGATACTCTGAAGCAAGACGACAAGTCAAAAGTTTAATCAAACAGGCGAAACGGAGGTACGAAGTAAACATTGCGGTAATTTGCAAGTCGGATCCTAAAAGGTTTTTTAGATATGTAAACAAAAGAAAAAGAGATTCGAAGTGGGATTGGCCAGTTAACAGATAATTCGGGCAGTATCGTGACAGACAGCTAACGCATAGCGAACACGTTAAATTTTCATTTCGCCTCGGTTTTTAATAGTAATTCTACCGATACTGCTGCTATTCCTGACACTATTGAAAATCCCAGTCATACCCTCCCTGACTTTGAAATCAGTACAGATGAGGTTCTCAAAGCGCTGCAGGCACTTAAAACTAACAAAAGTCCAGGACCTGATAAAATATATCCAAAATTACTTAAAGAAATATCAAGAGAGATACTCAGACCTTTAACAATGCTGTTTATTATGTCTTTGCACCATGGTATCGTTCCTAGTGATTGGAAAATGGCTAACGTAACACCCATTTTCATAAAAGGCGACCGAAAATTACCGGATAATTACAGGCCTATCAGCTTAACTTCAATTATTGGTAAATTATTTGAGACAATTATTCGAGATAAAGTAGTTAACTACCTAGGGTGCAATTCGCTAATCCTGGACTCGCAACATGGTTTCCGTAACAACAGATCTTGTTTGTCGAATTTATTAACGTTCTATAACGAGCTTTTTGCAGTCTATGATGTTTCTAAATCTTTTGATAATATATATTTGGACTTCCGGAAGGCGTTTGATAAAGTCCCACACTACAAGTTGCTTCATAAAATCAAGGAAATAGGTATCGGGGGAAAGCTTTACGATTGAATCAAGCACTGGCTAAGCAATAGAAAGCAAAGAGTTGTAATAAATGGAGTGACCTCTGAGTGGATGCCAGTCACTAGTGGTGTCCCCCAAGGCTCTGTCCTGGGACGCGTTCTCTTCGTCATTTACATCAACGACATTGACCTTGGTCTCAATAATTTCATTAGTAAATTTGCGGACGACACGAAAATCGGCAATGCGGTACCTACGGAATGTGACAGGCGGAGCCTACAAGAAGATTTGCGTAAAATATCTAAATGGTCAGTAAAACGGGAAATGCCTTTATATATAAACAAGTGCCAGATTCTGCAGGTTGGAATAGAAATATAAAGAAGGACTATGAAATGTACGGCGCTAAAGTTAAAGGCGTTCACTCGGTCGAAGATCTTGGCGTCACAGTCGCGTCTAACCTCAAGTCTCCCCAGCAGTGCAACGAGTCCTTTAAAAAAGCAAACAGGATGATGGGTTTGATTAAGATAAATTTTTCATTCAATAATAAAGATGTTATACTACCTTTGCATAATAGTTTCGTCAGACCTCATTTGGAGTATGCCGTGCAGTTTTAGTCTCCCCACCATGCGAAAGACATTGCTAAATTAGAAGGTGTTCAGCGTAGAGCAACCAAGATGATTCCTTCATTACGAAATAAACCCTACGAGGAAAGGCTGTCACATCTAAACCTGTTTTCTCTTGAAAAACGCCGCCTCAGAGGAAAACTGATCGAGTGCTTTAAAATACTTAACGGTTTCACCAACGCGGATCCGACCAAGCTGTTTGTGATGGATGATTCGACGCGAACGATAAATAATGGCGCTAAACTCAAATGTAGACAAGTTCATTCAGATTGCACAAAATTCTTCTTCACTAATGCTGTCGTTCGAGATTGGAACAGATTACCACCATCACTGGTGCAGTGTAACTCGATTGCATCGTTTAAGAATAATCTTGACCGCTATCTCCTCCATCTAAATGTTCACTAGGTCAGCTTCAACGTCATGGTGGCCGCATAACAACTGTCACTAAGGTTTAGGACAGACACTTAGTTTGGGACTCAGGGCCTGTGTGGTCTGGTTATCTATGTAATTCTATGTAATTCTCTCTCTCTCTCTCTCTCTCTCTCTCTCTCTCTCTCTTTTTTTATTCAATCTTCTCATAAATTTCTGCCGGTGTGTGTGTGTGTGTGTGTGTGTGTGTGTGTGTGTGTGTGTGTGTGTGTGTGTTTTTGTTTTTACAACAAAGGAGACAGCTCAAGGGCACACACAAAAAAACTAATAAAAAAAAGCCCGCTACTCGCTGCTCCAAAAATCAATCAAAAGAGGTGGCCGAAAGAAAGATCAATTTCGGGAGGAGAGGTGTCCTGATACCCTCCTTTTGAAAGAGTTCAAGTCCTAGGCAGGAGGAAATACAGATGAAGGAAGATTGTTCCAGAGTTTACCAGCGTGAGGGATGAAATGCTGGTTAACTCTTGCATAAGGTGTTTGGACACTATAGGGATGAGCATGAGTAGAAAGTCGTGTGCAGCGGGGCGCGGGAGGGGGAGAGGCATGCAGTTAGCAAGTTCAGAAGAGCAGTCAGCGTGGAAATATCGATAGAAGATAGAAAGAGAGGCAACATCGCGGCGGAATTTAAGAGGTAGAAGACTATCAGTAGGAGGAGGAGAGCTGATGAGACGAAGAGCCTTAAACTCCACTCTGTCCAGAAGAGCTGTGTGAGTGGAGCTTCCTCACACGTGAGAAGCATACTTCATACGTGTGTCTGTGTGTGTGTGTGTGTGTGTGTGTGTGTGTGTGTGTGGTGCTGAGAGAGAGAGAGAGAGAGAGAGAGAGAGAGAGAGAGAGAGAGAGAGAGAGAGAGAGAGAGAGAGAGAGAGAGAGAGAGAGAGAGAGAGAGAGAGAGAGAGAGAGAGAGAGAGAGAGAGAGAGAGAGAGAGAGAGAGAGAGAGAGAGATTTACATAGATTTACATAGAAAATCAGACCACACAGACCCCATGGTCCAGACTTGGTGGTCTGTCCTTAAACCTAAGTGATTTTACATTAATCAGAAGACTCCAAAACGTTGCATTTCTACTCTAGTTGATATTAAGTTGAAGGAAGTGACGGTCGAGCTTAATTTTGAAGGAGTCAATCGTGTTACACTGGACCACTGATGGTGGAAGCTTATTCCATTCTCGCACTACAACGTTGGTGAAGAAAAATTTGGTGCAATCTGAATTTACTTGTCTACATCTGAGTTTTACGCCATTGTTCCTCGTGCGCAGACTGTCATCGATCATAAACAATGTTGATCTGTCTACATTCGTGAAACCATTAAGTATTTTAAAACATTCGATCAATTTTCCTCGGAGGCGACGTTTCTCAAGAGAGAACATGTTAAGGATAGAAAGCATTTCTTCGTAGGATTTGTTGCGCAAGGAAGGGATCATTTTCGTTGCCCGACGCTGAACACCTTCTAATTTAGCAATATCCTTTGCATGGTGGGGGGACCAAAACTGTACCGCATATTCCAAGTGGGGTCTGACTAAACTGTTGTAGAGCGTGAGTATTACATCTTTATTCTTGAATACAAAGTTTCTTTTAATGAAGCCCAACATTCTGTTCGCTTTATTTGCTGCATCGATGCATTGCTGTGAGAATTTGAGGTTTGACGCGATTTTGACCCCCAAGTCTTTGACGCATTGAACGCTTTTGAGTTTAACGCCGCGCATTTCGTATTCGAACTTCTTATTCCTCGTTCCAACTTGAAGGACCTGGCACTTGTCTACGTTAAAGGGCATCTCCCATCTATCCGACCAAGCTGAAATTTTGTGCAAATCCTCTTGGAGGCTTTGCCTGTCTTCGTCAGTGAGAACCGAGTTACCAATCTTTGTGTCGTCTGCAAATTTACTAATGCGGTTATTGAGTCCAACATCCACGTCGTTGATGTAAATAATGAAGAGCACTGGGCCAAGGACCGAGCCCTGAGGGACGCCACTAGTGACAGGCGCCCACTCTGAGTTAAATCCGTCAATCACTACTCTTTGTTGTCTGTTGCTCAACCAATTCGCGATCCATTGGTTTACTTGACCGTCAATACCTATTTGCTTTAATTTGTAAAGTAATTTATGATGCGGGACTTTATCAAACGCTTTCTGAAATCAAGATAGACTACGTCCAGTGATTTGGTTACGTCATAAACAGTGAAGAGGTCGTTATAAAAGGTTAATAGGTTTGATAGGCAGGATCTTTTGTTTCGGAAGCCATGTTGTGAGTCCCCAATCAATGAGTGGCTTTCAAGGTAACTCACAATTTTGTCTCTAATTATGCCCTCAAGTAGCTTACCTACAACCGAAGTTAGACTAATGGGCCTGTAATTACCTGGTACTTTTTTGTCTCCTTTCTTGAAAATCGGTGTCACGTTAGCCTTTTTCCAATCTGAAGGGACGATGCCTTGTCGCAAGGACATATTGAATACGGTTGTGAGGGAGGAGAGTATTTCGCTCTTCGTTTCTTTCAGCAGAGTTGGATATACTTTGTCAGGTCCAGGACTTTTATTTGTTTTAAGTGAATGGAGAGCTTTAAGGACTTCATCGGTTGTTATTTCAAAATTAGGCAATGCATGCTCGAGATTTACAATAGTACTGGTGTTGGTGGTAGCGAGAGGAAGACTGTTAGTATTAAACACCGAGGAAAAGTAATTGTTTAAGAGGTTTGCAATGTGTTGGCTGTCAGTCACTAGTGCACCGTCGCTGTTTGTTAAAGGTCCAATACCACTTTTGATCGCCTTTCTGTTGTTTATGTAACTGAAGAAAGATTTCGGGTTATTTTTACAGTTGGCTGCAATATTTTCTTCATATCTACGCTTTGCCTGACCTACTAGTCTTTTTACTCGTCGCCTGGCATCATTATAGAGTCTAATGTTCTCGGGCGTGCTTTGTTCTTTCTTTAACCTGTAAAACAATTTTCTCTCATTGACTGATTGTTTAATTTCGCTATTAAACCACGGTGGGCTTTTATTAGTGTTAATTCGCTTCTCGCACAAGGGGACGAATGTGTTCTGCTGAGTGAGTAAGTGATTTTAAGGCTTAGCCAGGCTTCCTCTACGTTGCCGTCATCTGATAGTTGTATTTCTGTTAGTTTTGTCGGATTTCTACGAAGTTAGCTCTTTTGAAATTGGGCACCTTTACTTTATTTTCAGTCACTGATGATTGAGCTTTAATGTCGACGCGCACTAATTTATGATCGCAAGAACCGAGGTGTTCTCCTACCGTGACACTACTGACAAGGTTATCTTGGGTCGTTATAACAAAGTCGAGTATATTATTTTGTCGAGTTGGCTCAGAAACCATTTGGCTTAGATAATTTTCTTCTAGAAATTCGATCATTCTATGTGACTCGCCTTCTGTACCTGACAGTGTCGCCCAGTCGATATGGGTAGGTTAAAGTCTCCTAATATCAGTGAGTCGTTGTTATTAAGTGACTGCCTTAAGACGCTGTACATTTCAAGGTCGTCATCGAGTGATTGCCCGGGAGGTCTGTAGGTGACAGATATATTTAAATTGACTTTTGCAATGTTTACTCGCACGCACAAATGTTCAACGTTACTGTTTCCCGGTGTTTTGTCGGTGGGTTGCAAATAGCTTTTGACATAAAGGGCGACGCCACCGCCTCTACGGTTTACACGATCTTTGTTGAAGAGTCTGTAGCCATCTATGTTGTATTCGGAACTTAAATCAATATTTGTGGTGTCGATAAATGTTTCGGTTATAGCAATTATGTCAAAATTTTCTGTTAAAGCAAGACATCTCAGTTCATCAAATTTGTTTCTTAGGCTACGCGCATTGAAACTAAGGATTTTAAGTTATCTAGAGGCTTGGTAATACAGGTGGTGGTACTTGCGGGATCACGGTTACGGGTTTGTTGCGATGCACGGCGTCTATTTACACGGGCGGGGTGGAGGACGTGGCCGTGACTCGTTTTTGCTCGGATGACACGCACTGCTTCGTTGAGGAGCCTTCCGAGTCTGGCTGCCCTGATGGGAGAAAGGTGCAATCCGTCCCTGTGAAAAAGTTCATTTTGTCCATAGAAATTGTCCCATGCGTTTAGGAACTCCACGTCAAGCTCCCTGCAAAGAGTCTGTAAGCGGTTGTTTAGGCTGAAGGCCTTACTGAAAAGTCGCTCCGCCCAAGTCCGTGGTAGAACTCCTGAAATCAAAATGTTAGGGATTTAGTCTTATACTGCTGGATGAGCCTACGGTACTTCTCCAGGAGTTCCTCAGACCGGGTCGTGGTGACGTCGTTCGTACCTGTGTGGATAACAAACAGTGAATCATTAGTAGCCTGGGGGGAGATCTCCTCAAGAGCAGCAGTTATGTCGTCGATCCCAGCACCAGGATAGCAATAGTTCCGTCTTCGACGAGGAACTCTGCCGCAGAACTCAACGACCTGCTGGCGAATCATGGAGTCACCCACCAGGAAGGTGCTCTCCTGCTCGTCCTCCTCCTCCAGAATGGCAAACCTGTTGAAGCAATGAACAGGATAAATCGCTTGTCTGGCTGGTTTGGCTCCTCCATTCACGACGGTGAAGCCATCATGGTCGGTGCCACTAGCATCCTCCCGTTGCGTGGTGTTGTCCGCTGGTGTCGACGGTACCGCTGAGGGCAAGGGGCGGTTGGAGAAGGGTTTGGCACCACAGCAACGTTAGCCTGGATGAATTCCTGCAAGGAGGCAACAGTGCGAGAAAGCTCTATTATTTTATTCTGACCTGCTTCCATCTTCTCTTCTTGCTCCTGCAGTCTGGTCTCGAGATGCTGCCTGGTGAGAGAAAGCTCTATTATTTTATTCTGGCCTTCTTCCATCTTCTCTTCCTGCTCCTGCAGTCTTGTCTCGAGATGCTGCCTGGACAGACACAGTCGACAGACAGCAGAACGCCCTGTAAAAAGTGAGCTGAGAAGCTACTGTTACAAGTACTGCACTTTAGGTGCCATCTTAGCTGAAATGAAAGAGATAAAACACAAAGTGAAGGGGATTAGGAAAGGGGTGAGGTGTGAGAGGTAGTTTAGTAATGGAGGAAAAGTGAGAGAGAGGAGGAGTAGGAAGGGATGTGAGGTGAGTAAAGAGGGGAAAGGGAGGTGTGAGATCAAGGAGGGTTAGGGAAATAGGTGAGGTGGGAGAGAGGAGGAGTAGGAAGGGATGAGGTGAGTAAAGAGGGGAGAGAGGCGTGAGGAGGTGTGTGAGATCAAGGAGGGTTAGGAAATAGGTGAGGTGGGAGAGAGGAGGAGGAAGAGATGTGAGGTGAGTAAAGAGGGGGAAAGAGGTGGTGAGTGAGGTGTGTGAGATCAAGGAGGGTTAGGAAATAGGTGAGGTGGGAGAGAGGAGGAGTAGGAAGGGATGTGAGGTGAGTAAGAGGGGAAAGAGAGGCGGTGAGTGAGGTGTGTGAGATCAAGGAGGGTTAGGAAATAGGTGAGGTGGGAGAGAGGAGGAGTAGGAAGGGATGTGAGGTGAGTAAAGAGGGGAAAGGAGGCGGTGAGTGAGGTGTGTGAGATCAAGGAGGATTAGGAAATAGGTGAGATGAGTGAGAGGGAGTTTGGGAAAGGAGGTAAGTGGGAGAGAGGAGGAGTAGGAAGGGATGTGAGGTGAGTGAGGTGTGTGAGAACAAGAAAGGTTAAGAAAGAGGCGAGGTAAGGTGGGTGAAGGGATGGGTAAATAGGATGTGAGGTAAGGTGAGTGAGGGGGAGGGCCTAGAAATATGTGGAGGTGAGGAGGAGGAAGGGCTAATCCTCTAGGGGATGAGGAGGAGCAAAGGGATGTGAGGTGAGCGAGGGTGGGGGGGCTTAGGTGAGGTGAGGGAAAGAGGTGTAGGAAGTGTTAATCCTCTAGGGGATTTAAAGAGGATGTAGTGAGGAGGAGCAGATTGAACTCAGGGAATTCAAAGGGTGGGTTGTCGACACACTAAATCACGCGTGAGACACTGGGAACACAAAGTCACACCTGGGACACACGAAACACACAGAAACCCAAGCACAAGCACGACTAAACACCCTCAAGTCACTCGCAAAAACACCTGAAATACAACAGCACACTCAAAACACTCTGAAACCCACGCAGAGCACTATAAACAGCCAAATCACACGCAAAAGCACTGGAAACACAACACACTCGAAACGCAGAACACTCGAAAAACAGCTAAATCACACGCAGAAACACCGGACACAAAACAGCACACTCAAAACACTGAAACACACGCAGTACACTTAGAAGCAGCCAAATCACACGCAAAAACACCGGAAACACAACACACTTGAATCACTCTGAAACCCACGCAGAACACCCGGAAACAGCCAGATCACACGCAAAAACACCGGAAACACAAATCACAGAGGCAACCACAGGCAGCACTATAAACAGCCAAATCACACGCAAAAGCACTGGAGACACAACACACTCGAAACGCAGAACACTCGAAAAACAGCCAAATCACACGCAGTACACTTAGAAGCAGCCAAATCACACGCAAAAACACCGGAAACACAACACACTTGAATCACTCTGAAACCCACGCAGAACACCCGGAAACAGCCAGGTCACACGCAAAAACACCGGAAACACAAATCACAGAGGCAACCACAGGCAGCACTATAAACAGCCAAATCACACGCAAAAGCACTGGAGACACAACACACTCGAAACGCAGAACACTCGAAAAACAGCCAAATCACACGCAAAAACACCGGAAACAAAACAGCACACTCAAAACACTGAAACACACGCAGTACACTTAGAAGCAGCCAAAACACACGCAAAAACACCGGAAACACAACACACTTGAATCACTCTGAAACCCACGCAGAACACCCGGAAACAGCCAGATCACACGCAAAAACACCGGAAACACAAATCACAGAGGCAACCACAGGCAGAAACCACAAGCGACACACACCAAACACGTGTCGGGAAATCACAGGCAACACACAAGGTCCACTAGCGAGAACACACAAACGCAATCCCAAGAGCACAACGAAAACACAGGGCAAGCGATGTTGTGGAGAGAGAGAGAGAGAGAGAGAGAGAGAGAGAGAGAGAGAGAGAGAGAGAGAGAGAGAGAGAGAGAGAGAGAGAGAGAGAGAGAGAGAGAGAGAGAGAGAGAGAGAGAGAGAGAGAGAGAGAGAGAGAGAGAGAGAGAGAGAGAGAGAGAGAGAGAGAGAGAGAGAGAGAGAGAGAGAGAGAGAGAGAGAGAGAGAGAGAGAGAGAGAGAGAGAGAGAGAGAGAGAGAGAGAGAGAGAGAGAGAGAGAGAGAGAGAGAGAGAGAGAGAGAGAGAGAGAGAGAGAGAGAGAGAGAGAGAGAGAGAGAGAGAGAGAGAGAGAGATTTACATAGAAAATCAGACCACACAGACCCCATGGTCCAGACTTGGTGGTCTGTCCTTAAACCTAAGTGATTTTACATTAATCAGAAGACTCCAAAACGTTGCATTTCTACTCTAGTTGATATTAAGTTGAAGGAAGTGACGGTCGAGCTTATTTTTGAAGGAGTCAATCGTGTTACACTGGACCACTGATGATGGGAGCTTATTCCATTCTCGCACTACAACGTTGGTGAAGAAAAATTTGGTGCACTCTGAATTTACTTGTCTACATCTGAGTTTTACGCCATTGTTCCTCGTGCGCAAAGTGTCATCGATCATAAACAATGTTGATCTGTCTACATTCGTGAAACCATTAAGTATTTTAAAACATTCGATCAGTTTTCCTCGGAGGCGACGTTTCTCAAGAGAGAACATGTTAAGGGTAGAAAGCCTTTCTTCGTAGGATTTGTTGCGCAAGGAAGGGATAATTTTCGTTGCCCGACGCTGAACACCTTCTAATTTAGCAACATCCTTTGCATGGTGGGGAGAGAGAGAACTCTCAGGAACTCTGGAACAATCGAACGACTATACCGGAAAGAGTTCAGGTGTACGAGGGCGGGGATGGCGATAAATTGAGGGATATAATCATTACCAGGCAAGTAGTTCAGGATGAGATAGATAAGCTTAAGAAGAACAAGTCGCCAGGTCCTGACGGGATATTTCCGAGGGTATTAAAGGAGTTAGGTGATGTACTCAGTGACCCACTAACCGACATCTTTAAGATGTCGGTAAATACTGGCTATGTGCTGAGCCTATGGAAAGTAGCTAATGTGACGCCGATTTTTAGAAAGGGGGACAGGTCAGTTGCTTCAAACTATCGCCCAATTAGCTTAACATCGGTTATAGGGAAGATGCTGGAGTCCATAATAGCCAGGAACATTCGGGAGCATCTAGAGAAACATAGCTTAATTCACGACTCGCAGCATGGGTTCACAAAAGGTAGGTCATGCCTCACCAATCTCTTGTCCTTCTACAATAAAGTATTTGAGGCGGTTGACAGAGATGAGAATTATGATGTAATCTATCTTGATTTTAGTAAAGCGTTTGACAAAGTTCCTCACCAACGACTGTTGCTTAAATTACAGGCTCACGGAGTAGAGGGTAAAGTTTTGAACTGGGTCAAGGCGTGGCTTAGCAATAGGAAGCAAAGAGTGCAAATCAATGGTAAAAGATCTGACTGGGGATGTGTTACGAGTGGGGTCCCACAAGGCTCGGTATTAGGTCCACTTTTGTTTATTATTTATATCAATGACTTAGATACAGGAATTAGTAGTGATGTTAGTAAATTTGCAGATGATATCAAGATCGGTAGAGTAATTGAGTCGGATCAGGACGCTAGTATTCTCCAAGGTGAACTCAACAGATTGTATGACTGGGCGGATAAATGGCAGATGGAGTTCAATGTAGGGAAGTGCAGTATTCTGAGTGTAGGTAGGAACAACCCCTCACATAACTATTGCTTAAATGACACTCTCATAAGTAGGTCTGGGTGCGAGAGGGATTTAGTGGTCTTAGTGAGCTCTGATCTCCGTCCAAGAGCACAATGCATTCAAGCTAGAAATCGAGCTAATAGGGTACTGGGATTTATTTCAAGGAGCGTAAGCAACAGAAGCCCCGAAGTCTTCCTCAAACTATATTTAGCATTAGTTAGACCTCATCTTGACTATACGGTTCAGTTCTGGTCACCTTACTATAGAATGGATATCAAAATGTTGGAATCGGTGCAGAGGAGGATGACTAAGATGATTCAGGGGTTGAGAAACTTGCCATACGAGGGAAGACTCAAACAGTTAAACTTGCATTCTCTAGAAAGGCGAAGGGTGCGTGGAGACATGATCGAGGTTTATAAATGGATGAAGGGCTTTAATAAGGGAGACATTCATAAGGTTTTGTTGGTAAGAGAACCGGGTAGGACACGAAGTAACGAGTTTAAACTGGGTAAATTCAGATTCAACAGGGACATAGGCAAAAATTGGTTTACTAACAGGGTGGTGGATGAGTGGAATAGGCTTAGCAGTCATGTGGTGAGTGCCAATACAATTGTCACATTCAAAAATAGACTAGATAAATTCATGGACAGCGATATTAGGTGGGGTTAGATACACGGGAGTTTAGGGTCAAAGGAGCTGCCTCGTACAGGCCTACCGGCCTCTTGTAGACTCCTGCGTTCTTATGTTCTTATGTTCTTATGAGAGAGAGAGAGAGAGAGAGAGAGAGAGAGAGAGAGAGAGAGAGAGAGAGAGAGAGAGAGAGAGAGAGAGAGAGAGAGAGAGAGAGAGAGAGAGAGAGAGAGAGAGAGAGAGAGAGAGAGACACACACACACACACACACACACACACACACACACACACACACATAAACACCAACCCCCCCCCCACACACACACAAAGAACGCCAAAACGAAAACTCAATCTCAATTAGTAAAAACACCGCAACAAAAAACGAAAAAAAAAAAAAGTATAATAAAAACAACAACGCAGCGGTCGGTAATTGAATCTCACTGGCACGTTTAAATTTTGGGCCACGTCGTAATAATGAGTCCGCTGTCCTGCTCACGCCTCCCGGACTGGTGGCAACGACGAGGAGACGAGGGGGGAGGAAGGCTAACCAACGCCCACAACAAGTACATCATGATTGACTCACACGCTTATTACTGTGTTGGTCAATGAGGGATAGTTATTATTTGCCCAATGGACCAGGGGGCGGAGAGGGGGCTGAGGTAAGGGAGAATGGGGCGAGAGGGGATTGCGTCGAGGCGTGATTGTGTCGAGGAGAAGGGGGTTGGGGAGGGGTAGAGAGGAAGCTGGCGCGAGAGGGGGTCGGGGCAGGGTTGAGAAGTAGGTCGGGGTGAGGGGGGAAGGCATGTGGATTAATTCTGAGGTCCATATTAACAAACTTTTCGAGGCAGAGGTTGTCGGGGTTTCCATGGGTGTTTTCCTGAGCCCGGCGGTAGTTTTGCAAGGCTTCCGCGCCGTGAAAACACTCTTGACAACCCAACGTTTAATACTTAGGTCGCTATTATCAAACTCTTCGAAGCCTTAGTTCATCGATTGTAAGAACTCGCAGAGGTTTTAGGAGTTTCCATGGGTGGTTTCTAAGGCTGGGCGGTAGTTTTGCAAGGCTTCCGCGCCGTGAAAACACTCTTGACATCCCAACGTTTAAGTACCGCGCCATGAAAACTCTTGACAACCCGACGTTTAATACTTGTATCCCTATTATCAAACTTTTCGAAACCTTAGTCCATCTATTTACTAAGGCTCAAGCAGATGATGGAGGGGTTTCCATGGGTGGTTTCTTGACCAGGGCGGTAGTTTTGCAAGGCTTCCGCGCTGTGAAAAAACTCTTGACAACTCGAAGTTTAATACTTAGGTCCATATTATCATACTCTTCGAAGCCTTAGTCCATCTATTGACAAAGGCTCTCGCATATGTTATTGGATTTTCCACGGGTGGTTTCATGACCCTGGAGGTAGTTTTGTAAGGTGCCGCGCAATGAACAGGAAAACACTCATGACATCCCAACGAAGCTCCTCTCTGGCCTTGAAAAACGTTCGTAACAAGAGCCGCAAACGTTCGATAATGCGAGTGATAAACCTCGGAGTAAATACTGCAGCTGGTAAATAAGAGAAACAGTTAACCATTAAACATCAAGAAAAAAACAATCTATATTAAGCCAATGAGTCAGGAGGTCATACTTTTTTTTCTGTATTAATTTATTCCCAATGAAAACGTTGTTAATTATTTTTGCAAGTGTCGTACAATTAATAAAGCGATGGACAGACTAGTTTTGAACAGGATTTGAGTTGTTATTGTTTTGTGAAATACTGATGAAAGGTCAATGCACTTAGAGAAACTTGCGAACTCCCTCCCCCTCTCTCTCAAACACACACACACACACACACACACACACACACACACACACACACACACACACACACACACACACACACACACACACACACACACACACACACACACATTTTAGTTCCTTTATTATCATACATTTTTGGCTCTCACAACAATTATTTCCCAAGGCCACAAAGGATATGAGTCGGTGTTTTATTCACGTTCATGGTGCAGAAGCCTTTTCAAACTATCACCAGGCTCATGAAACTACCCATGGAAATACCCACACAACCTCTACCAAAGCCTTATAAAACAACCCATGGAAATACAAACACAACCTCTACCAAAGCTTTATAAAACTACCCATGGAAATACCCACACAACCTCTACCAAAGCCTTATAAAACTACCCATGGAAATACAAACACAACCTCTACCAAAGCCTTATAAAACTACCCATGGAAATACTAACACAGCTTCAACCAAACCCTTATAAAACAACCCATGGAGATGCCCACACAACCTCTACCAAAGCCTTATGAAACTACCCATGGAAATACTAACACAATCTCTACCAAATGGAAATACTAGTACAACCTCTACCAAAACCTTTTAAAACTACCCATGGAAATACTAACATAACCTCTACCAAAGCCTTATAAAACTTACCTATGGAAATACTAACACAACCTCTACGAAAACCTTATAAAACTACCCATGGAAATACTAACACAACCTCTACGAAAGCCTTATAAAATTGACCATGGAATACTAACACAACTTCTACCAAAGCCTTATAAAACTACCCATGGAATACTAACACAACCTCTACGAAAGTCTTATGAAACTGCCCATGGAAATACTAACAAAACCTCTACGAAAGCCTTATAAAACTACCCATGGAAATACTAACACAACCTCTACCAAAGCCTTATAAAACTACCCATGGAAATACTAACACAACCTCTACCAAAGCCTTATAGAACTACCCATGGAAATACGAACACAACCTCTACCAACCTTATGAAACTACCATGGAAATAGTCACACAATCTCTACCAAAGCCTTATAAAACTACCAATGGAAATACTAACACAACCTCTACCAAAGCCTTATAAAACTACCTATGGAAATACTAACACAGCTTCTACAAAAGCCTTATTAAACTACCCATGGAAATACTAACACAACCTCTACGAAAGCCTTATAAAACTACCCATGGAAATACTAACACAACCTCTACGAAAGTCTTATAAAACTACCCATGGAAATACTAACACAACCTCTACCAAAGCCTTATAAAACTACTTATAGAGATACTAACACAATCACTACCAAAGTCTTATAAAACTACCCATGGAATACTAAAACAACCTCTACCAAAATCTTATAAAACTACCCAAGGAAAAACCAACACAACCTCTACCATAGCTTTAGAAAACTATCCATGGAAATACTAATACAACCTCAAACAAAGACTTATAAAACTACCCATGGAAATACTAACACAACCTCTAGCAAAGACATAAAACTACCCATGGAAATACTAACACAACCTCACCAAAGCCTTATAAAACAACCCATGGAGATACTGACACAACTTCATCCTAAGCCTTATAAAACTGCCCATGGAAATACTAACACAACCTCTACCAAAGCCTTATAAAGCTACCCATGGAGATATCCACACAACCTCTACCAAAGCCTTATAAAACTACCCATGGAAATACTAACACAACCTCTACGAAAGCCTTATAAAACTACCCATGGAGAAATCCACACAACCTCTACCAAAGCCTTATAAAACTACCCATGGAAATACTAACACAACCTCTACCAAAGCCTTATAAAACTACTCATGGAAATACTAACACAACCTCTACCAAAGCCTTATAAAACTACTCATGGAAATACTAACACAACCTCTACCAAAGCCTTATAAAACTACCCATGAAATACTAACACAACCCCTACGAATGCCATATGAAACTACCCATGGAAATACTAACACAACTTCAACCAAAGCCTTAAAAAACTACCCATGAAATAGTAACACAACCCCTACGAAAGACTTATGAAACTACCCATGGAAATACTAACACAACTTCTACGAAAGCATTATAAAATTAACCATGGAATACTAACACAACCTCTAGCAAAGCCTTATAAAACTACCCATGGAATACTAACATAACCTCTACGAAAGTCTTATGAAACTGCCCATGGAAATATTAACAAAACCTTTATGAAAGTCTTATAATACTACCCATGGAAATACTAACACAATCTCTACCAAAGCCTTATAGAACTACCCATGGAAATACTAACACAACCTCTACCAAAGCCTTATAGAACCACCCATGGAAATACGAACACAAACTCTACCAACCTTATGAAACTACTATGGAAATAGTCACACAATCTCTACCAAAGCATTATAAAACTACCCATGGAAATACTAACACAACCTCTACCAAAGCCTTATATAACTACTCATGGAAATACTAACACAACCTCTACCAAAGCCTTATAAACTACCCATGGAAATACTAACACAACATCTACGAAAGCCTTATAAAACTACCCATGGAAATACTAACACAACCTCTACCAAAGTCTTATAAAACTACCCATGGAGATACTAACACAACCTCTACCAAAGTCTTATAAAACTAACCATGGAATACTAACACAACCTCTACCAGTCTTATAAAACTACCCAGGGAAATACCCACACAACCTCTACCATAGCTTTATAAAACTATCCATGGAAATACTAACACAACCTCAACCAAAGACTTATAAAACTACCCATGGAAATACTAACACAACCTCTAGTAAAGACATAAAACTACCCATGGAAATACTAACACAACCTCTACCATAGCCTTATAAAACAACCCATGCAGATACTAACACAACTTCATCCTAAGCCTTATAAAACTGCCCATGGAAATACTAACACAACCTCTACCAAAGCCTTATAAAACTACCCATGGAGATATCCACGCAACCTCTATCAAAGCCTTATAAAACTACCCATGGAAATACTAACACAACCTCTACGAAAGCCTTATAAAACTACCCAAGGAGAAATCCACACAACCTCTACCAAAGCCTTATAAAGCTACCCATGGAAATACTAACACAACCTCTACCAAAGCCTTATAAAACTACCCATGAATTACTAACACAACCCCTACGAAAGCCTTATGAAACTACACATGGAAATACTAACACAACTTCAACCAAAGCCTTAAAAAACTACCCATGAAATACTAACACAATCCCTACGAAAGCCTTATGAAACTACCTGTGGAGATACTAACACAACCTCTACCAAAGCCTTATAAAACTACCCATGGAGTTACCAACACAACCTATACAAAAAACTTTATGAAACTACCCATGGAGATATCCATACAACCTCTACCAAAGCCTTACAAAAATACCCATAGAAATACTAACACAAAATCTACGAAAGCCTTATAAACCTACCCATGGAAATACTAGCACAACCTCTACCAAAGCCTTATAAAACTACCCATGGAAATACTAACACAATCTCTACGAAAGCCTTATAAAACTACCCATGGAAATACTAACACAACCTCTACCAAAGCCTTATAAAACTACCCATGGAAATACTAACACAACCTCTACCAAAGCCTTAAAAAACTACCCATGGAAATACTAACACAACCTCTACCAAAGCCTTATAAAACTACCCATGGAAATACTAACACAACCTCTACCAAAGCCTTATAAAACTACCCATGAAATACTAACACAACCCTTACGAAAACCTTATGAAACTACCCATGGAAATACTAACACAACTTCAACCAAAGCCTTAAAAAACTACCCATGAAATACTAACACAACCCCTACGAAAGTCTTATGAAACTACCCATGGAATTACTCCCACAACTTCAACCAAAGCCTTACAACCAAAGCCTTAAAAAACTACCCATGAAATACTAACACAGCCCCTAAGAAAGCCTTATGAAACTACCCTTGTAGACACTAACACAACCTCTCACAAAGCCTTATAAAACTACCCATGGAGATACCAACACAACCTATACAAAAACTTTATGAAACTACACATGGAAATACTAACACACAACCTATACAAAAACTTTATGAAACTACACATGGAAATACTAACACACAACCTATACAAAAACTTTATGAAACTACACATGGAAATACTAACACACAACCTATACAAAAACTTTATTAAACTACCAATGGAGATATCCATACAACCTCTACCAAAGCCTTATAAAACTACCCATGGAAATACTAACACAACCTCTACGAAAGACTTATAAAACTACCCATGGAATACTAACACAACCCCTACCAAAACCTTTTTAAAACTACCCATGGAGATACTAACACAATCTCTACGACAGCCTAATGAAACTACCCATGGAAATACCCACACAACCTCTACGAAAGCCTTATAAAACTACCCATGAAAATACAAACACAACCTCTACCAAAGCCTTATAAAACAACCCATGGAAATACTAACACAGCTTCAACCAAAACCTTATAAAACAACCCATGGAGATGCCCACACAACCTCTGCCAAAGCCTTATGAAACTACCCATGGAAATACTAACACAACCTCTACCAAATGGAAATACTAGCACAACCTCAACCAAAACCTTTTGAAACTACCCAAGGGAATACTAACATAACCTCTACCAAAGCCTTATAAAACTTACCCATGGAAATACTAACACAACCTCTACGAAAACCTTATAAAACTACCCATGGAAATACTAACACAACCTCTACCAAAGCCTTATAAAACTACCCAAGGAGATACCCACACAGCCTCTACCAAAGCCTTATAAAACTTACCCATGGAAATACTAACACAACTTCTACGAAAACCTTATAAAACTACCCATGGAAATACTAACACAACCTCTACAAAAGCCTTATAAAATTGACCATGGAATACTAACACAACTTCTACCAAAGCCTTATAAAACTACCCATGGAATACTAACACAACCTCTACGAAAGTCTTATGAAACTGCCCATGGAAATACTAACAAAACCTCTACGAAAGCCTTATAAAACTACCCATGGAAATACTAACACAACCTCTACCAAAGCCTTTTAAAATACCCATGGAAATACTAACACAGCCTCTACTAAAGCCTTCAAGAACTACCCATGGAAATACGAACACAACCTCTACCAACCTTATGAAACTACCATGGAAATAGTCACACAATCTCTACCAAAGCCTTATAAAACTACCAATGGAAATACTAACACAACCTCTACCAAAGCCTTATAAAACTACCCATGGAAATACTAACACAGCTTCTACGAAAGCCTTATTAAACTACCCATGGAAATACTAACACAACCTCTACGAAAGCCTTATAAAACTACCCATGGAAATACTAACACAACCTTTACCAAAGCCTTATAAAACTACCCATGGAAATACTAACACAACCTCTACGAAAGTCTTATAAAACTACCCATGGAAATACTAACACAACCTTTACCAAAGCCTTATAAAACTACTTATGGAGATACTAACACAACCACTACCAAAGTCTTATAAAACTACCCATGGAATACTAAAACAACCTCTACCAAAGTCTTATAAAACTACCCAGGGAAATACTCACACAACCTCTACCATAGCTTTATAAAACTATCCATGGAAATACTAACACAACCTCAACCAAAGACTTATAAAACTACCCATGGAAATGCTAACACAACCTCTACCATAGCTTTATAAAACTATCCATGGAAATACTAACACAACCTCAAACAAAGACTTATAAAACTACCCATGGAAATACTAACACAACCTCTAGCAAAGACATAAAACTACCCATGGAAATACTAACACAATCTCACCAAAGCCTTATAAAACAACCCATGGAGAAACTGACACAACTTCATCCTAAGCCTTATAAAGCTGCCCATGGAAATACTAACACAACCTCTACCAAAGCCTTATAAAACTACCCATGGAGATATCCACACAACCTCTACCAAAGCCTTATAAAACTACCCATGGAAATACTAACACAACCTCTACGAAAGCCCTATAAAACTACCCATGGAAAAATTCACACAACCTCTACCAAAGCCTTATAAAACTACCCATGGAAATACTAACGCAACCTCTACCAAAGCCTTATAAAACTACCCATGAAATACTAACACAACCCCTACGAAAGCCTTATGAAAGTACCCATGGAAATAGTAACACAACTTCAACCAAAGCCTTAAAAAACTACCCATGAAATACTAACACAACCCTTACGAAAGCCTTATGAAACTACCCATGGAAATACAAACACAACTTCAACCAAAGCCATAAAAAGCTACCCATGAAATACTAACACAATCCCTACGAAAGCCTTATGAAACTACCCTTGTAGACACTAACACAACCTCTACCAAAGCCTTATAAAACTACCCATGGAGATACCAACACAACCTATACAAAAACTTTATGAAACTACCCATGTAACTACTAACACACAACCTATACAAAAACTTTATGAAACTACCCATGAAGATATCCATACAACCTCTACCAAAGCCTTATAAAAATACCCATGGAAATACTAACACAACCTCTACGAAAGCCTTATAAAACTACCCATGGAAATACTAACACAACCTCTACCAAAGCCTTATAAAACTACCCATGGAAATACTAACACAACCTTTACCAAAGTCTTATAAAATTACCCAGGGAAATACTCACACAACCTCTACCATAGCTTTATAAAACTATCCATGGATATACTAACACAACCTCAACCAAAGACTTATAAAACTACCCATGGAAATACTAACACAACCTCTAGCAAAGACTTAAAACTACCCATGGAAATACTAACACAACCTCTACCAAAGCCTTATAAAACAACCCATGGAGATACTAAGACAACTTCATCCAAAGCCTTATAAAAGTACCAATGGAAATACTAACACAACCTCTACCAAAGCCTTATAAAACTACCCATGGAGATATCCACATAACCTCTACCAAAGCCTTATAAAACTACCCATGGAAATACTAACACAACCTCTACGAAAGCCTTATAAAACTACCCATGGATATGCTAACACAACCTCTACCAAAGCCTTATAAAACTACTCATGGAAATACTAACACAACCTCTACCAAAGCCTTATAAAACTACCCATGAAATACTAACACAACCCCTACGAATGCCTTATGAAACTACCCATGGAAATACTAATACAACTTCAACCAAAGCCTTAAAAAACTACCCATGAAATACTAACACAACCCCTACGAAAGCCTTATGAAACTACCCATGGAAATACTAACACAACTTCTACGAAAACCTTATAAAACTACCCATGGAATTACTAACACAACCTCTACGAAAGCATTATAAAATTAACCATGGAATACTAACACAACCTCTACCAAAGCCTTATAAAACTACCCATGGAATACTAACATAACCTCTACGAAAGTCTTATGAAACTGCCCATGGAAATACTAACAAAACCTCTACGAAAGCCTTATAATACCACTCATGGAAATACTAACACAACCTCTACCAAAGCCTTATAAAACTACCCATGGAAATACTAACACAACCTCTACGAAAGCCTTATAGAACTACCCATGGAAATACGAACACAACCTCTACCAACCTTATGAAACTACCATGGAAATAGTCACACAATCTCTACCAAAGCCTTATAAAACTACCCATGGAAATACTAACACAACCTCAACCAAAGCCTTATAAAACTACTCATGGAAATACTAACACAACCTCTACCAAAGCCTTATAAACTACCCATGGAAATACTAACACAACATCTACGAAAGCCTTATAAAACTACCCATGGAAATACTAACACAACCTCTACCAAAGTCTTATAAAACTACCCATGGAGATAGTAACACAACCTCTACCAAAGTCTTATAAAATTAACCATGGAATACTAACACAACCTCTACCAAAGTCTTATAAAAATACCCAGGGAAATACCCACACAATCTCTACCATAGCTTTATAAAACTATCCATGGAAATACTAACACAACCTCTAGCAAAGACATAAAACTACCCATGGAAATACTAACACAACCTCTACCATTGCCTTATAAAACAACCCATGCAGATACTAACACAACTTCATTCTAAGCCTTATAAAACTGCCCATGGAAATACTAACACAACCTCTACCAAAGCCTTATAAAACTACCCATGGAGATATCCACACAACTTCTACCAAAGCCTTATAAAATTACCCATGGAAATACTAACACAACCTCTACGAAAGCCTTATAAAACTACCCAAGGAGAAATCCACACAACCTCTACCAAAGCCTTATAAAACTACCCATGAAAATACTAACACAACCTCTACGAAAGCCTTATAAAACTACCCATGGAAATGCTAACACAACCTCTACCAAAGCCTTATAAAACTACCCATGGAAATACTAACACAATCTCTACGAAAGCCTTATAAAACTACCCATGGAAATACTAACACAACCTCTACCAAAGCCTTATAAACTACCCATGGAAATACTAACACAACATCTACCAAAGCCTTATAAAACTACCCATGGAAATACTAACACAACCTCTACCAAAGCCTTATATAACTATTCATGGAAATACTAACACAACCTCTACCAAAGCCTTATAAAACTACCCATGGAGATACTAGCACAACCTCTACTAAAGCCTTATAAAACTACCCATGAAATACTAACACAACCCTTACGAAAGCCTTATGAAACTACCCATGGAATTACTAACACAACCTCTATCAAAGCCTTATGAAACTACCCATGGAAATACTAACACAACTTCAACCAAAGCCTTAAAAAACTACCCATGAAATACTAACACAACCCCTACGAAAGCCTTATGAAACTACCCATGGAGACACTAACACAACTTCAACCAAAGCCTTAAAAAACTACCCATGAAATACTATCACAACCCCTACGAAAGGCTTATGAAACTACCCATGGAAATGCTCCCACAACTTCAACCAAAGCCTTACATCCAAAGCCTTATGAAACTACCCTTGTAGAAACTAACACAACCTCTACCAAAGCCTTATAAAACTACCCATGGAGATACCAACACAACCTATACAAAAACTTTATGAAACTACCCATGGAAATACTAACACACAACCTTTACAAAAACTTTATTAAACTACCCATGGAGATATCCATACAACCTCTACCAAAGCCTTATAAAACTACCCATGGAAATACTAACACAACCTCTACGAAAGCCTTATAAAACTACCCATGGAATACTAACACAACCCCTACCAAAACCTTTTTAAAACTGCCCATGGAGATACTAACACAACCTCTACGAAAGCCTAATGAAACTACCCATGGAAATACTAACACAACCTCTACGAAAGCCCTATGAAACTACCTAAGGATATACCCACACAACCTCTACCAAAGCCTTATAAAACTAGCCATGGAAATACTAACACAACCTCTACGAAAGCCTTATAAAACTACCCATGGAAATACTAACACAACCTCTACCAAAGCCTTACCAAACGTGGGTGTGTAAACCACCCAAAGTAATCCAAGTTTTGTCCCATCGGCGTCTTGTTGCTTCTTGCGTGAGGATAGGCGACCTGCTGTAACTAAGGAATGGAGACGTGGCTTTTATGACACTCAATAACATTTATCTTGTAGCTTCAGGAAAATCTAATAAACGAGGGAACATGAGAGGGAGGGAGATAGAGCTAGAGAGATAGATAGATATACATAGGTGGATGGATAGATAGATAGAGTAGATGAGAGACAAAGAACCAGGTGATTTAATGACTGAATGAATGAGTGAGTGAGTGAGCGAGTGAGTGATTGAGTGCCTGATGCGGCGACTGACCGACTGATTAACTGACTGACTGAGTGCCTAAGACTGACAGACTGATTAACTGGTTGAAGGAGCGATTGATTGGCTGACGGACAGACAACGACGGACAGACACACACAATGACTGACAAGGAATGAATACAGAAAACTGAGTAATATTAAACGTTGAGAAGGGAACGAAGGATGAAAATTGAGGAGGAAGAGGAGGAGGAAGTGACCGAATGTGAATATCTGAGAGAGAGAGAGAGAGAGAGAGAGAGAGAGAGAGAGAGAGAGAGAGAGAGAGAGAGAGAGAGAGAGAGAGAGAGAGAGAGAGAGAGAGAGAGAGAGAGAGAGAGAGAGAGAGAGAGAGAGAGAGAGTATATGGACAGGAGAATTTCTCTTAAACATATTGCATTGAAGGTGATCGCTAATTTAGCATGGTAGGGGAGGCGGTGGCTGAGCGGTTAGCGTGTCGGCGTATGAAGTAGACAGAGCTGAAGCGCAGGGCGTGGGTGGTTTGCTGTTACCTGAAGGCGGTTGTAATATCAATTCGCCGGGGAGAGTTGAAAATTAATAAGACCTGCCTCCACCTTTTCTTGGTTGTCGGTCCTCTCCAATAATAAGCCACACTTGTTTTCATCCCATTCCCCCACAGTTACTTTAATGTTCGGTCTGTTTCTCATTTCGCATTTATCTAGCTTCACATTTATAGATAAAGACATATATTATTTCTTCTATTCCTCTGGTCACTAGACTTATAAACCTACCCATGGAAACACCCACACCACAACCCCTGCGAAGAGGCCTTGTCAAACCATCTATAGGCTCATAAAACTACCCATGGAAACACCCACACTACAAACCATACGAAGACTTGTTAAACTATCACTGGGCTCATAAAACTACCCATGGAAACACCCACACCTCAACTCATACGAAGCCTTGTCAAACCATCTATAGGCTCATAAAACTACCCATGGAAACACCCACACTACAACTCATACGAAGCCTTGTCAAACCATCTATAGGCTCATAAAACTACCCATGGAAACACCCACACCACAACTCATACGAAGACTTGTTAAACTATCACTGGGTTCATAAAACTACCCATGGAAACACCCACACCACAACTCATACGAAGACTTGTTAAACTATCACTGGGCTCATAAAACTACCCATGGAAACACCCACACTACAACTCATACGAAGACTTGTTAAACTATCACTGGGCTCATAAAACTACCCATGGAAACACCCACACTACAACTCATACGAAGACTTGTTAAACTATCACTGGGCTCATAAAACTACCCATGGAAACACCCACACTACAACTCATACGAAGACTTGTTAAACTATCACTGGGCTCATAAAACTACCCATAGAAACACCCACACCTCAACTCATACGAAGCCTTGTCAAACCATCTATAGGCTCATAAAACTACCCATAGAAACACCCACACAACAACTCATACGAAGCCTTGTCAAACTATCTCTAGGTTCATATAACTACCCATGGAAACACCCACACTACAACTCATACGAAGACTTGTTAAACTATCACTGGGCTCATAAAACTACCCATGGAAACACCCACACCACAACTCATACGAAGCCTTGTCAAACTATCTCTAGGTTCATATAACTACCCATGGAAACACCCACACCACAACTCATACGAAGACTTGTTAAACTATCACTGGGCTCATAAAACTACCCATGGAAACACCCACACCACAACTCATACGAAGCCTTGTCAAACTATCTCTAGGTTCATATAACTACCCATGGAAACACCCACACCACAACTCATACGAAGCCGTGTCAAACTATCTCTAGGTTCATATAACTACCCATGGAAACACCCACACCACAACTCATACGAAGCCGTGTCAAACTATCTCTAGGTTCATATAACTACCCATGGAAACACCCACACCACAACCCCTACAAAGCCTTGTCAAATGTTTGCTTCGGCGTCGATATGTTGAAGATAAATGAAAAACAACACTGCTAAATGAAAAACAACACTGCTAAATAAAAGTATCTGGCTTCGAAACTCAATGAAAAAAAAATTGTAAGATAAAAGCCTATAGGCTCATAAAACTACCCATGGAAACACCCACACCACAACCCCTGCGAAGAGGCCTTGTCAAACCATCTATAGGCTCATAAAACTACCCATGGAAACACCCACACTAAAAACCATACGAAGACTTGTTAAACTATCACTGGGCTCATAAAACTACCCATGGAAACACCCACACCTCAACTCATACGAAGCCTTGTCAAACCATCTATAGGCTCATAAAACTACCCATAGAAACACCCACACCTCAACTCATACGAAGCCTTGTCAGACTATCTCTAGGTTCATATAACTACCCATGGAAACACCCACACCACAACTCATACGAAGCCTTGTTAAACTATCTCTAGGTTCATATAACTACCCATGGAAACACCCACACCACAACTCATACGAAGACTTGTTAAACTATCTCTAGGTTCATATAACTACCCATGGAAACACCCACACCACAACTCATACGAAGCCTTGTCAAACTATCTCTAGGTTCATATAACTACCCATGGAAACACCCACACCACAACTCATACGAAGCCGTGTCAAACTATCTCTAGGTTCATATAACTACCCATGGAAACACCCACACCACAACTCATACGAAGCCGTGTCAAACTATCTCTAGGTTCATATAACTACCCATGGAAACACCCACACCACAACCCCTACAAAGCCTTGTCAAATGTTTGCTTCGGCGTCGATATGTTGAAGATAAATGAAAAACATCACTGCTAACATCTGTGCTGTTTATCTCTCACCTAACTCTACCAACTATGTAAAATTCTTTGACTATTTGAATTCTAAAGTGGAGCACATCTTGACCCACTCTCCCTTCGCTGAAATCTCCATCCTAGGAGATTTCAATGTTCACCACCAGCTTTGGCTTTCATCCTCTTTCACTGACCATCCTGGTGAACAAGCCTACAACTTTGCTATCCTCAACGACCTAGAGCAGTTGGTCCAGCACCCTACACGTATTCCTGACCGTCTTGGAGATCGGCCCAACATTCTAGACCTCTTCCTTACCTCAAACCCTTCTGCTTATTCTGTCAAACTGTTCTCTCCGTTGGGCTCCTCCGATCACAATCTTATTTCTGCATCCTGTCCTATCGCTCCTCTACACCCTCTGGACCCACCGAAGAGGCGATGCTTCTGGCATTTTGCTTCAGCTCGGTGGGACGACCTGAGGATGTACTTTTCCGATTTCCCGTGGAATGATTATTGCTTCCAGGATAGAGACCCCTCTGTGTGTGCTCAGCGCATCACAGAGGTGATTGTCTCTGGAATGGAGGCATACATTCCTCGTTCTTTCTCTACTCCTCACGCTAAAAAGCCTTGGTTTAATCACGCTTGTTCTCGTGCTGTCAATGATAGAGAGGTAGCTCACAAAAGATACCAGAGCCTTCAAACTAATGCTAATTATGAACTTTACATTTCTGCCCGAAATCGTGCCAAATCTATTCTCTGACTAACCAAAAATTCTTTCATTAATAGAAAATGTCAAAACCTTGCTTTCTCTAACTCTTCCCGTGACTTCTGGCATCTAGCCAAAAACATCTCCTCCAACTTCACTTCTTCATCTTTCCCTCCACTCCTCAGTCCTGATGGCAACACTGCCGTCTCATCTATCTCTAAGGCTGAACTCTTCTCTCAAACTTTTTCTAAAAACTCCACTCTGGACGATTCTGGGCATATTCCTCCTACTCATCCCCCCTCTGACTCCTTTATGCCTGTTATAAAGATTCTTCAAAATGATGTTTTCTATGCCCTCTGGCCTCAATCCTCAGAAGGCTTATGGACCTGATGGAGTGCCTCCTATTGTCCTTAAAAACTGTGCCTCCGTGCTGTCACCCTGCCTGGTCAAACTCTTTCGCCTCTGCCTGTCAACATCTACCTTTCCTTCTTGCTGGAAGTATGCCTTCACACAGCCTGTACCTAAGAAGGGTGACCGCTCCAATCCCTCAAACTACCGTCCTATTGCTTTACTTTCTTGTCTATCTAAAGCTTTTGAATCAATCCTTAACCGTAAGATTCAAAAGCACCTTTCCACTTCTGACCTTCTATCTGATCGCCAGTATGGGTTCCGCAAGGGGCGTTCTACTGGTGATCTCCTAGCCTTCTTAACTGACTCTTGGTCATCCTCTCTTAGCCGTTTCGGTGAAACTTTTGCTATTGCGCTGGACATATCAAAAGCTTTTGATAGGGTCTGGCACAAATCTTTGCTTTCTAAACTACCCTCCTACGGTTTCTATCCTTCTCTCTGTACCTTTATCTCCAGTTTCCTTTCTGACCGTTCTATTTCTGCCGTGGTAGACGGTCACTGTTCTTCCCTAAATCTATTAACAGTGGTGTCCCACAGGTTCTGTCCTATCTCCACTCTTTTCTGTTGTACATTGATGAACTAATTTCCAAAACGACCTGTCCTATCCATTCCTACGCCGATGATTCCACTCTGCATTATTCAACTTCTTTTAATAGGAACTTAACGACTCAAGGCTGGAGGCTGCAGAACGCTTAGCCTCAGACCTTACTATTATTTCCGATTGGGGCAAGAAGAACCTGGTGTCCTTCAACGCCTCAAAAACACAGTTTCTCCACCTATCCACTCGACACAATCTTCCAAACAAATATCAACTATTCTTTTACAACACCCAGCTATCACCTTCCTCAAAACTAAACATCCTCGGTCTATAGTTAACTCAAAATCTCAACTGGAAAAGTCATATCTCATCTCTTACTAAATCAGCTTCCTCGAGGCTGGGCGTTCTGTACCTTCTCAGCCAGTTCTTATCCCTGCACAGTTGCTGTCCATATACAGGGGCCTTGTCCTCCCTCGTATGGAGTATGCATCTCATGTGTGGGGGGGCTTACACTCACACAGCTCTTCTGGACAGAGTGGAGGCAAAGGCTCTTCGTCTCATCAGCTCTCCTCCTCATACTGATAGTCTTCTACCTCTTAAATTCCGCCGCAATGTTGACTCTATTTCTATCTTCTATCGATATTTTGATTCTGAATTCTCTTCTTAACTTGCTAACTGCATGCCTCCCCCCTCCCCGCTGCACTCGACTTTCTACTCATGCTCATCCCTATACTGTCCAAACCCCTTATGCAAGAGTTAACCAGCATCTTCACTCTTTCATCCCTCACGCTGGTAAACTCTGGAACAATCTTCCTTCATCTGTATTTCCTCCTGCCTACGACTTGAACTCTTTCAAGAGGAGGGTATCAGGACACCTCTCCTCCCGAAACTGACTTATCTTTCGGCCACCTCTTTGGATTCTTTTTAGGAGCAGCGAGTAGCGGGCTTTTTTTTTTTATTAATGTTTACTTTTTTGTGCCCTTGAGCTGTCTCCTTTGCTGTAAAAAAAAAAAAAAAAAAAAAAAAAGTATCTGGCTTCGAAACTCAATGAAAAAAAAATTGTAAGATAAAATTGCAAACTTACAGTACGCTGAGTTCGGGGGTTTGGTGTTCATCCTGTGAGACGTACCTGAAGAAGAAAGAGAAAAGCATGTTAGAGGTAATGGGATTGTCAGGTTAGGCAAGGCAAGAGGAGAATTAAAAAGCATGTTAGAGGTACTGGGATTGACAGGTGAGGCAAGGGAAGACAGGAGAATAAAAAGCATGTTAGAGTTTTATTTTATTTTTTTATTTTTTTATTTTTTTACAGCTATGAAGACAGTGCAAGAGCGTAATGAAAAAAAAAAAAAAAAGGCCCACTACTTACTGCTCCAGAACAGAGGTTAAAGGAGTGTTCGAAATCAGAGGTCAATTTCGGGAGGAGAGGTGTCCTGATACCCTCCTCTTGAAAGAGTTCAAGTCATAGACAGGAGGAAATACAGATGAAGGAAGATTGTTCCAGAGTTTACCAGCGTGAGGGATGAAAGAGTGAAGATGCTGGTTAACTCTTGCATAAGGAGTTTGGACAGTATAGGGATGAGCATGAGTAGTAAGTCTTGTGCAGCGGGGCCGCGGGAGGGGGGGAGGCATGCAGTTAGCAAGTTCAGAAGAGCAGTCAGCGTGGAAATATCGATAGAAGATAGAAAGAGAGGCAGCATGGCGGCGGAATTTGAGAGGTAAAAGACAATCAGTATGAGGAGGAGAGCTGATGAGACGAAGAGCCTTTGATTCCACTCTGTCAAGGAGAGCTGTGTGAGTGGACCCCCTACACACATGAGATGCATACTCCATACGAGGGCGGACAAGGCCCCTGTAAATGGACAGCAACTGTGCGGGGGAGAAGAACTGGCGGAGACGGTACAGAACGCCCAGCCTCAAGGAAGCTGATTTAGTAAGAGATGAGATATGAAGTTTCTAGTTGAGATTTTGGGTTAAGGATAGACAGAGGATGTTTAGTGTTGAGGAAGGTGATAGATGGGTGTTGTCAAAGAATAGGGGATAGTTGTTTGGAAGATTGTGTCTAGTGGATAGGTGGAGAAACTGTGTTTTTGAGGCGTTGAAGGACACCAGGTTCCTTTTGCCCCAATCGGAAATAATAGTAAGGTCTGAGGCTAAGAGTTCTGCAGCCTCCAGCCTTGAGTCGTTAAGTTCCTGTAGGGTGGGTCTTCTAGCAGAGTGGAATCATCGGCGTAGGAATGGATAGGACAGTTCGTTTTGGAAAGAAGATCATCAATGAACAACAGAAAGAGAGTGGGAGATATGACAGAACCCTGTGGGACACCACTGTTAATAGGTTTAGGGGAAGAACAGTGACCGTCTACCACAGCAGAAATAGAACGGTCAGAAAGGAAACTGGAGATAAAGGTACAGAGAGAAGGATAGAAACCGTAGGAGGGTAGTTTGGAAAGCAAAGATTTGTGCCACACCCTATCAAAAGTTTTATACATAGGAATATACATAGGAAGAACAGACACCAGAAGACCTATCGGTCTATGGCGAGGGTGTCTGTTTACTACCGCTACTACTAGTAATCTACGTGTGGTAGGACAGGACAGAAAAGATGAAGGCTCCTCCCCACCCACCTCTCCCTCCGGCAACGTGCCGGCAGGAAATAGTTAGAAGAGAACACCATGTACCTTTAAGGAAGAAAGGGACATGGAAATTTTACAAGAAAGAGAGAAATAAGAGGAAATTACTACCCTTAACTTACACTACTGGTAACCTAAGCTGTGGGGGAAAATGACTTCATTACATAAGAACATAAGAACACAGAAACACAAGGAGAATGGAAGAGGACGAGTGGCCTACACAGGGCAGCCTCAGGATCCCCCCCTAATACTCACGATGGGTGAGGTGTAGATTCAGGGGCACAGGTGTAGGCTTGATCCTCGTTTTACCGGCGGTACTAGGCACGGCACCAGTAACCTGTCACCTTACTGCACCCACACCTCACTCCACCTGTCATGCGGACATTAACTCTTGCTTTACTCTATTGTTAACTTACGCTACTTGCAATCTAGGCTGTGGGGGAGAATAATATGAATTTAGGTTGACGTCTTGCTGCAATCTGTCTGTAAACATACGAAGAACGGTCAGTATAATCTTATATCCCTGAAGTACTTATCCAATGACGACTTGAAGCTATTGATACTCTGTGCGCTAACTACTGACGGAGGGAGTCTATTCCAGTGATCGACGACTCTATTATTGAAAAAACTTTTGCGCACCAATGTGTTACATCGGTTTCCCTTTAACCTCATACTGTTGCTGCGTGTTATTGTGTTGGTGTCTTTCTGAAATAGACTATCTGGGTTAATATTGTCGAATCCATTAAGGATTTTGAACACTTCAATTAAGTCCCCTCTTATCCTTCGCTTTTTTAGGGAAAACATATCTAAACGCTTTAAACGCTCGTCATATGGCAAGTTTCGGAGCGCTGGAATTTGTTTGGTTGCTCGTCGCTGTATCCTTTCTAGCAAAACTTGATCTTTGATATAATTCGGTGACCAGAACTGAACGGCGTATTCTAGGTGTGGTCTTACAAATGCTAAATATAATCTCTTCATAAGTTCGGGTGATTTATAATCAAAGTTTCTTGAGATTAGTCCTAACATCATATTGGCTTTTTTACTCGCTGCAGAACATTGATCACTCATTTTAAGAGTGTTACTGATAATGACACCAAGATCCTTTTCTTGTTTTACTTCGCTGAGCTCATGTCCTTGAATCTGATATTTAAAGTTAGGATTTTTTTCACCTATGTGCATTACTTTACATTTATCTACGTTAAAACTCATTTGCCATTTTTCGCTCCAGTCGGCAAGTCTTATTAAGTCTGATTGAATCTTTTCGCAACTTTCACTGTTCATTACCGTACCTCCTAATTTGGTGTCGTCGGCGAATTTGGCTACTGTTGATAGAATATCAGTTTCTAAGTCGTTCACGTAAATTATGAATAGTGTTGGCCCCAGGACCGATCCTTGGGGCACGCCACTGGTGACGGGTTGCCAATCCGATACTTCACCATTAAGAACTACACGCTGTTCTCTGTCGGTGAGCCAGTATGACCAGCCAGACATGACCACCGCAATAGCAAAGGTTTCACCGAAACGGCTAAAAGAGGTATTGGGACTGTCAGGTTAGGCAAGGCAAGACAGGATAATAAGACAGCATGTTAGAGGTATTGGGACTGTCAGGTTAGGCAAGGGATGAGGAGAATTAAAAAGCATGTTAGAGAGGTATTGGGACTGTCAGTTTAGGCAAGGGAAGACAGGATAATAGTATAGCATGTTAGAGGTATTGGGACTGTCAGGCTAGGCAAGGGAAGAGGATAATTAAAAAGCATGTTAGAGAGGTATTGGGACTGTCAGGCTAGGCAAGGGAAGAGGATAATTAAAAAGCATGTTAGAGAGGTATTGGGACTGTCAGGCTAGGCAAGGGAAGAGGATAATTAAAAAGCATGTTAGAGAGGTATTGCGACTGTCAGTTTAGGCAAGGGAAGAGGATAATTAAAAAGCATGTTAGAGAGGTATTGCGACTGTCAGTTTAGGCAAGGGAAGAGGATAATTAAAAAGCATGTTAGAGAGGTATTGCGACTGTCAGTTTAGGCAAGGGAAGAGGATAATTAAAAAGCATGTTAGAGAGGTATTGGGACTGTCAGTTTAGGGAATGACATAGGATAAATAATAAGCTTGTTAGAGAGGTATTGGGACTGTCAGTTTAGGGAAGGAAAGACAGGAGAATTAAAAAGCATGTTAGAGAGGTATTGGGACTGTCAGTTTAGGCAAGGGAAGAGGATAATTAAAAAGCATGTTAGAGAGGTATTGGGACTGTCAGGCTAGGCAAGGGAAGAGGATAATTAAAAAGCATGTTAGAGAGGTATTGGGACTGTCAGTTTAGGGAAGGAAAGACAGGAGAATTAAAAAGCAAGTTAGAGAGGTAATGGGACTGCTAGGTTAGGGAAGGCTAGACAGGATAATAAGACAGCATGTTAGAGGTAATGGGGCTGTCAGGTTAGGCAAGGAAAGACAGGATGATAAAATAGCATGTTAGAGGTATTGGGATTGACAGGTTAGGCAAGAAAGACAGGAGAATAAAATAGCATGATAGAGGTGCTGGGATTGACAGGTTAGATAGGCAAGGCAGGAAAATAAAAAAGCATGTCAGAGGTATTGAGACTGTCAAGTGAGGCAAGGCAAGACAGGAGAATAAAAAAAAGCATGTTAGAGGTAATAGGATTGTCAGGGTAGGCAAGGCAAGACAGGATATTGAAATAGCATGTTAGAGGTATTGGGACTGTCAGGTTAGGCAAGGCAAGACAGGATATTGAAATAGCATGTTAGAGGTATTGGGACTGTCAGGTTAGGCAAGGGAAGACAGGATATTGAAATAGCATGTTAGAGGTATTGGGACTGTCAGGTTAGGCAAGGGAAGACAGGATATTGAAATAGCATGCTAGAGGTATTGGGATTGTCAGGTTAGGCAAGGGAAGAGGAGAATTAAAAAGCAAGTTAGAGAGGTATTGGGGTTGTCAGGTTAGGCAAGGCAAGACAGGAGAATAAAAAAAAACATGTTAGAGGTATTGGGACTGTCAAGTTAGGTAAGGCAAGACAGGATATTGAAATAGCATGTTAGAGGTATTGGGATTGTCAGGTTAGGCAAGGCAAGACAGGAGAATTAAAAAGCAAATTAGAGAGGTATTGGGACTGTCAGGTTAGGCAAGGCAAGACAGGATATTGAAATAGCATGTTAGAGGTATTGGGATTGTCAGGTTAGGCAAGGCAAGAGAGGAGAATTAAAAAGCAAGTTAGAGAGGTATTGGGACTGTCAGGTTAGGCAAGGCAAGAGAAGAATAAAAAAGCATGTTGGAGGTACGGGGATTGACAGGCTAGGCAAGGCAAGACAGGAGAATAAAAAAAAACATGTTAGAGGTATTGGGACTGTCAGGTGAGACAAGGCAGGACAGGAGATTAAAAGAAGATGCTAGAGGTAATGGGATTGTCGGATAAGGCAAGGCAGGATAATAAAATAACATGCTAGAGGTATTGGGATTGTCGGATAAGGCAAGGCAGGATAATAAAATAACATGTTAGAGGTATTGGGATTGTCAGATAAGGCAAGAAAAGACGGAAGAAAAAAAAAACATGTTAGAGGTATTAGGATTGTCAGATTAGGCAAGGGAAGATATCAAATTTATACTTTTGTCATCTGGTGTAGTTAATATTAGGTTAAAAGTTAGTGTCTATCGTAGTAAAGTGGAGGAAGGGCGACCAGTTTGATAATTTGAGAAGGAAAATCAATCGTTTCACTCAGTTTTGATATGTGTTGTTGTTTAGGATGTCGTGTGGCAACGATAATATTTGGAAAAAGGTTGGTACCAATTGTAGTAAAGAGGTGGAGCGGCGACTAACTATGGGAACTTCATAAGTAATATTTATTTTTTATTCAGTTTTAATACGAGGTGTAACTCAGATAGATGGGCTTGAGAATGATGGCGCGGGTACACGGTGTATCGGAGCTCACACCTTGCTACAGAGCCTGGTCCTGGGGCACGTCTCCTTGGGACCACAATTAACCCTCCCGTGCAGGCGAGTAGTGCCGCGAGTCTGATCAAACCTCTCGAGCACTGAGCACCAGGACGGACGCTGCTCTGGTATTTACCGCTCGGGGAAGATTCCACTCAACTCAATTTACAGCTCAACTCAATTTACAACTCAACTCAATTTACAACTCAACTCAATTTACAACTCAACTCAATTTACAACTCAACTCAATTTACAATTCAACTCAATTTACAACTCAATTCAATTTACAACTCAACCAGGACGGACGCTGCTCTGATATTTACCGCTCGGGAAAGACTCTACTCAACTCATCTAATTAGGGATATACTTTGTACGTACTAATTAATCAGATTCATACTAGGGAGATGATTAAATATGCGACGTGAACCTGTGCCATTATATTAATTAATTTTAACAAGGGAAGAAGAAAAAAAAATCATCGCTTTCGACCCAACTGAAAAACAAATTCAATTTTTTATAATATCACTAATCTTTTCCGGCTTACGGTACTTATTTAATGATATGTTCTTCACTTCAGTTACTTTGTTAGATATCAAAAACTTATTATTTTCTGTACGTGTGTATGTGTGTGTGTGTGTGTGTGTGTGTGTGTGTGTGTGTGTGTGTGTGTGTGTGTGTCTGTGTGTTGCATTATGTATACGCGCCACACAAGTGATTGGGGGAAAATCCTCGTAATGGCAGTGACCGTCGGCAGTTCCGCGGAATCTGTAATTTGTGTTCGGCTTTCGGGACACCGCGGCGTTTTGCCCTCGCTGATAACACGGGGCCAGGAAAGTGGTTTTAAGATAATGAAAAGATAAGATGGTGTAATTTACCATGGACCAACTATTTTTTTAATACTAATAATTTTAAATTCTGAAAAAAAAACGAACATTGTAACCAATATGTTATGGAAGTTCCCACGTGCTGGCTGTACACTCTCAACACTAGACCTTGAGGCGACACTTCCCCGAACACACCACAACACCTGCCCCCAAAAAGCATCAGCCAAGCACACAGGAGGCACGCACGCACGCACACACGCATAACACACTCTCTCTCTCTCTCTCTCTCTCTCTCTCTCTCTCTCTCTCTCTCTCTCTCTCTCTGTGTGTGTGTGTGTGTGTGTGTGTGTGTGTGTGTTTCTGTCTGTCCGTATGTGTCTCTCTCTCTCTCTCTCTCTCTCTCTCTCTTGCTAATGAACATAAGCTCCTTCACAGTACAATCAGCAACTCCGTACAAATTACCTTGAGACAACTTCTTCTGGCCTGCAAGACTTCTGAGGCTGACTTTATACTTCATACGCACGACTATTACATTTTTAAGTTCAAGCAAGAAAGGCCGCACAGTTATCCCCTTCGAGTCATTCTCCGCCAATACTGTACAAAGGAATAACTTAATTGTAAAGTTGACACAGGTAAGTTTATGCATGCAAAGCGAAATAGTTCAAGCAAGAGGAGAGTACCGAGACACCTCTCCTCCCGAAACTGACCTCTTTTGGCAACTCTTCTGAACTCTTTTTTATAGGGACAGTGACGGGCAGGATTTTTTTTTTTTATAATTATTTTCATTTTGCCCTTGAGCTGCTTCCTTTACCGTAAACACACACACACACACACACACACACACACACACACACACACACTGACACCCGACAGGAAACGCAGAGAGCGGCACGCGGGAAGGAGCCAGGCGACATCGGGAGGGCTGCCTGTCACTCCACAAAGGGCTGACTAATCTGGCTGAGGCGAGGGCGAGGCCTGACAATGTGTTTATAATGTATGCCATTACGGCCTGACACACCGCCTGCATAACACACACACACACACACACACACACACACACACACACACACACTTAGCATACATACGCACAGATAGATAGATAGATAGATAAATATATACACACTCAGATATATATGTTATACACACCCAACCGACCACACACACACACACACACAGGCACCCCCCACGCAGCTGCAAGACCATAATATTTCACAAACACGAGTAGGAATTTGTTTTGAAAATGACAACTTTTTTTTCACTTTGTCGCTCTTCCAAAACAAAACAACAACAAAAAAAACAGTAAAAGGAAAGCAAAAGAAGGTGAACAATGGGAGGCAGCCAGGCAGGTGATCAAAATAGAGTTGAATGAATAATTATTAGCCACCAACACTGAACTTTTATGGAGTAATTTATTTTCTATTTCAGTGATGGCGGTGGATTTTTGTCTTGCTACGATGCGAGGCTATTATTTTGTTATGTTTTTACTGTTCTATTGACGTAGTTACTCCTTTTTCTATCATAATATTTTCGCATTACCATTGTTGTTGCTGTTGTCTTCTTTTTATTGATTTTTGTGAGAACATAAAAACAACAACCCACTAAATCATTTCTCTCGGGGCATGAAAATAAAATAAAAAGCAAAACACGATTGCTAAAAGAATGTAAAAAAAGTCAGGAAGGAATAAATGAGGGGAGGAAACACAGGAAAATAATGAGGAAGGGAAAAAATGAGAGGAAAAATAAGGGAGAAAAGTGAGGGAGGGAAAAATGAGAGGGAAAATAGGGAAAAAAGTGAGGGAGGAAAAAATGAGATGGAAAATAAGGGGGAAAAAGGTGAGGGAGGGAAAATGAGAGGGAAAATAAGGGGGAAAAAGGTGAGGGAGGGAAAATGAGAGGGAAAATAATGGGGAAAAAGGTGAGGGAGGGAAAAATGAGATGGAAAATAAGGGGGAAAAAGGTGAGGGAGGGAAAATGAGAGGGAAAATAATGGGGAAAAAAGGTGAGGGAGGGAAAATGAGATGGAAAATAAGGGTGAAAAAGGTGAGGGAGGGAAAAATGAGAGTAAAAATAAGGGAAAAATGAGATGGAAAATAAGGGGGAAAAAGGTGAGGGAGGGAAAAATGAAAGGGAAAATAAGGGGGAAAAAGGTGAGGGAGGGAAAAATGAGAGGGAAAATAAGGGGGAAAAAGGTGAGGGAGGGAAAAATGAAAGGGAAAATAAGGGAAAAAAATGTGGGAGGGAAAAATGAGAGGGAAAATAAGGGAAAAAAGTGAGGGAGGGAAAAATGAGAGGGAAAATAAGGGAAAAAGTGAGGAGGAAAATGAGAAAGGGAAAAAAGAGGAGGGAAAATAAATGAAAATAAAGGGAAAAATGAGAGAAAAAATAAGGTAAAAAAGTGAGGAATGGAAAAATGAGAGGGAAAATAAGGGAAAAATGAGGGAGGGAAAAATGAGAGAAAAAATTAAATTAGCTACGATGCGACGCTGTTATTTTCACTGTTACGTGTTTTTTTTATCATTATTCTTATCATCGTATTTTTTCATTTTTCTATTATTATATTATCATACCGTCATTGTTGTTGCTGTTGTTCTTGTTTTTCTTTTAGTGATTTTTGTGTAGCTACGATGCGATAATGTTATTCGCGTGTTGCGTTTTTCATTATTATTTTTATTATTATCGTCATATTTCCTCCTCTTTCTATCATAATATTTCCTCCTCTTTCTATCATAATATTTCCTCCTCTTTCTATCATAATATTTCCTCCTCTTTCTATAATAATATTTCCTCCTCTTTCTATCATAATATTTCCTCCTCTTTCTATCATAATATTTCCTCCTCTTTCTATCATAATATTTCCTCCTCTTTCTATCATAATATTTCCTCCTCTTTCTATCATAATATTTCCTCCTCTTTCTATCATAATATTTCCTCCTCTTTCTATCATAATATTTCCTCCTCTTTCTATCATAATATTTCCTCCTCTTTCTATAATAATATTTCCTCCACTTAATATAATAATATTTCCTCCTCTTTCTATCATAATATTTCCTCCTCTTTCTGTAATAATATTTCCTCCTTTCTATCATAATATTTCCTCCTCTTTCATCATAATATTTCCTCCTCTTTCTATCATAATATTTCCTCCTCTTTCTATCATAATATTTCTCCTCTTTCTATCATAATATTTCCTCCTTTCTATCATAATATTTCCTCCTCTTTCTATCATAATATTTCCTCTTTCTATCATAATATTTCCTCCTCTTCATCATAATATTTCCTCCTCTTTCTATCATAATATTTCCTCCTCTTTCTCATAATATTTCCTCATCTTTCTATCATAATATTTCCTCCTCTTTCTATCATAATATTTCCTCCTCTTTCTATAATAATATTTCCTCCTCTTTCTATCATAATATTTCCTCCTCTTTCTATCATAATATTTCCTCCTCTTTCTATCATAATATTTCCTCCTCTTTCTATCATAATATTTCCTCCTCTTTCTATCATAATATTTCATCCTCTTTCTATAATAATATTTCATCCTCTTTCTATAATAATATTTCTTCCTCTTTCTATAATAATATTTCCTCCTCTTTCTATAATAATATTTCCTTCTCTTTCTATCATAATATTTCCTCCTCTTTCTATCATAATATTTTCGTACTGTCATTTCTATAATAATGTTGTTGTTGTTTCATTGTTACGCTTCTTTCTGTAATCTTCGAGCTGTCATTGTCTGTCATTGTTATTTAATTGTCACGTTTGTCTCGGTAATCTTCATACTGTCATTGTTATTTAATTGTCACGCTTGTCTCGGTAATCTTCATACTGTCATTGTTATTTAATTGCCACGTTTGTCTCGGTAATCTTCATACTGTCATTGTTATTTAATTGCCACGTTTGTCTCGGTAATCTTCATACTGTCATTGTTATTTAATTGTCACGCTTGTCTCGGTAATCTTCATACTGTCATTGTTACTTAATTGTCACGCTTGTCTCGGTAATCTTCATACTGTCATTGTTACTTAATTGCCACGTTTGTCTCGGTAATCTTCATACTGTCATTGTTATTTAATTGTCACGCTTGTCTCGGTAATCTTCATACTGTCATTGTTATTTAATTGTCACGCTTGTCTCGGTAATCTTCATACTGTCATTGTTATTTAATTGTCACGCTTGTCTCGGTAATCTTCATACTGTCATTGTTATTTAATTGTCACGCTTGTCTCGGTAATCTTCATACTGTCATTGTTATTTAATTGTCACGCTTGTCTCGGTAATCTTCATACTGTCATTGTTACTTAATTGCCACGCTTGTCTCGGTGATCTTCATACTGTCATTGTTACTTAATTGCCACGCTTGTTTTAGTAGTTTTTGTTGTAACTCATCACGTTGTATATAATATTGATGGCTGCCAAAGTAGGTATAAAAATTTGCAAGTTTGGCTCGCTGGTTTGCTTCTGACACTCAACCTTTACTGAACGGTGTGTTACTGGAGGTGTTAATAATAATCACGAGCAACAGCACTTCACTAACCAGCGCCGCTCAGTAAGCAGTAGTTTAAATGATACTGATAATGATATATGCTAATTACAATATTGATAATAATAGTAATAATGATAACAATTATAAAATATAAAAGATAATGAAAAACAAATACGAATCAATTTTCACTACTGCTGCTACTACTACTACTACTACTACTACTACTACTACTGCTACTACTACAGCGGTGGCTGAATGGATAGCGTGACGGCGCCGCGTTTAGGACAATGCGAGTTCAATCCCCGCCCGGTGCCACCAAGCTGGGATTTTTCAGCCCCCGCCGAGTGGCTTAAAACTACCCACATGCTGTCCAGAAGACCACCTATCAACCCGGACTCTAGATTTTAGGATTAAAGATGAGCTCCGGGAGGGCAGCATGAGCCAATGCATGATGGCGCCACTATAAACACTCGCCTGCGCCAGAACGGGCTGGGCCGACCATCAGGCCCCACCGCAAAGAAGCCTTGGACCGACCATCAGGATCCACCGGGAAGAAGCCTACCGGCGCAATAGGCCAAGAGGTAAAAAAAAAAAAAAAATAAATAAAATACTACTACAACTTCTACTATGTACTACTACTACTACTACTACCACAGCTTCTACTACTACTACTACTACTACGACTACTACTACTACTACTACTGCTATTACTATGCTACAAGGCCTACTACTATTACTACTACTACTACTACTTCTACTACTGCTATTACTATGCTACAAGGCCTACTGCTATTATTACTACTACTACTACTACTACTATGTTACAAGGCCTACTACTACTACTACTACTACTACTACTACTACTACTACATAAATGATACCTCCACCCATGTTTATTTTCCCGACACATAATCATGGAGGGCTCCATAGCTTGGAGGTCATTAGCCCCAACTCTGTTCGCTAATGACTGTGGCATCCAACCATATCACTAATACTACCTGACACTAAATCACCTATCATCTATTACGTCCAGATCCCCCTTTCCTTCCCTACTCAAGTCACTCCCGACCCACCCTAATGTCACTCTCCACCACTGTGGCTTCATAGTCCATATTGGAGATGTTGGTGGCTTTTGGGCCAGAGTGTCTGGTGCCCCTGAGACATAGGATGGCCGACCTGAGCAGGGAGAACGAGAGGCGACACCTCATCCAGGCGACAACGTGGCTCCTTGGCTGATGCTTCTTTTCTGAGATTAGTTCCGCGAGGCGTGCGTAGAAGCATTGGGCCCCGGGACCCATCCCGCCGGATGTGGTGAAGACGAGGGGGGTGAAGCTGCCCTGATCCACATGTTGGATTCTTTCACCGTATGCCCTTGTCTTCTCCTGCTCGTTCCTGTGGTGGGCGGCTTGCAGGGGCAGCTCACGGTGACAGGCAGCCATCGGGTCGAATATGCGGATGTCCATGAACGCCCGCTGTCCGCGCACCCAGAATCCGCGGGCACTTACATCAACCCGTGCCTCCTGTGAGGTATTGGCTGTCCTGTACCGAAGGAAGCAGTGCCGGCTCGGTAGTGACGTCTTGGCATACCTCCCCGAGCATGCTGGCTGTCAGATCCCTCACTTCATCGTGTCGAATAAAGACGAAGCCTCCTTTTTTACATGTCATGGTGTGGGTGACATCATTTGATGATCCACATGCACAGAGATCAGGCAGTCCCTCAATCGGCCAGCCATATCTCAGAGCAATGGCGTCGACAAATTCTTGTTTGTTGAGGCTGAAGCCCTTTGCTCTGATTGGTAATGACGTTAGACAGTTAGAGGCGCCTGCCTCCTGTGCTGTGTGTATTTTTCTACCCATTTCTGTGGACAGGTGGTGTGTAAGACGGTCCAGCTCGTCTTTTTGGGCCTGTTGCCTTTCTTCTGAGATTTTTCTTTTAATATATCTTATTTCTGTTTGGTCTATCTCGCCCTCTGCCTCCTGAGCGATGATCCTGTTGATGAGTGACCTGGTAAGGCTGATGGAGTTTTGGTTCTCCTTATCTGCCAGCTTCTCAGCGTTGGTGATACTACTACTACTACTACTACTGCTATTACTATGCTACAAGGCCTACTACTACTACTACTACTACTACTACTACTACTACTACTACCACTGCTACTGCTATTACTATGCTACAAGGCCTACTACTACTACTACTACTACTACTACTACTGCTATTACTATGCTACAAGGCCTACTACTACTACTACTACTATTACTACTACTACTACTACTACTACAGCTATTACTATGCTACAAGGCCTACTACTATTATTATTACTACTACTACTACTACTACTACTACTACTACTACTACTACTACTACTACTACTAGTACTACTACTACTACTGCTATTACTATGCTACAAGGCCTACTACTATTATTATTACTACTACTATTACTACTACTACTGCTATTACTATGCTACAAGGCCTACTACTATTATTATTACTACTACTACTACTACTACTACTACTACTACTACTACTACTACTACTACTGCTACTACTACTACTACTACTATTACACTATTAACTCTTTCTCTTCTTTTTCCTATTATTATTTTTATTATTATTATTATCATTATAATTATTATTATTATTATTATTATTATTATTATTATTATTGTTATTGTTAATATTATTATTATTATTATTATTATTATTATTATTATTATTATTATTATTATTATCATTATTATTGTCATTATCTTCCTCATCATCGCGGCGGTGGCGGAGGCGATGGGGCGGCAGTGGTTGCGGTGCCTGCCGTTCCTTCCCTCACTGGAAAACGAGCTCGTCCACGAGGCGGCGGAATATTAACATCCAGACACGCAAAACCTTCACTCAATTTTACTCCTCGCCTTCGTGCTTCAAAAAACACAGAAAAATATACAGACAAACAGACAGATGTACAGACAGATAGAGAGATAGACAGACAGACAGATAGACAGTCACAAACACGCACACAAATAAATAAAAAGTCATCAGCAAAATGCGTATCAATAGAAAATACGTGCGATACAGTAAGCAGATCCCTAAACACACACACACACACACACACACACACACACACACACACACACACACACAGGTAGAAAAGATTATCTCTAATTGTATTTACCTATTTGTAGGATACAGGGCCTGAGCTATGCTCGAATAGTCCTGTCTCTTTGTCTACTTTTTTCCAATCTTTCTTTCATTTGTGTGTGTGTGTGTGTGTGTGTGTGTGTGTGTGTGTGTGTGTGTGTGTGTGTGTGTGTGTGTAATTCACCTCTTGGTCTGCTGCGGGTCTCTCAAGACAGCCAGCCGTTCCCCTACGGAGAACCATAGCTTATAGTACCGATCTTTGAGTAGGACTGAGACCACTCACACACAACACACCACGGCAACGAGGTCACAACTCCTTGCCTGACGTCGCGTACCTATTCATTGCTAGGTGAACAGGGGCTACACGTGAAAGAAGATAAACCCAACTTATCTTCATCCGTCCGGGGAATCGAACCCAGGTCCTTCTGGCTGTCAGGCAGACGCTCTATCCACTTAGCTACCGGGCCGTGTGTGTGTGTGTGTGTGTGTGTGTGTGTGTGTGTGTGTGTGTGTGTGTGTGTGTGTGTGTGTGTTTGTGTGTGTGTGTTTTACAACAAAGGAGACAGCTCAAGGGCGCACAAAAAAGTAAACAATAATAAAAAAAAAAGCCCGCTACTCGCTGCTCACAAAAAATAATCCAAAGAGGTGGCCGAAAGAGAGGTCAATTTCGGGAGGAGAGGTGTCCAGATACCCTTCTCTTGAAAGAGTTCAAGTCGTAGGCAGGAGGAAATACAGATTAAGGAAGATTGTTCCAGAGTTTACCAGCGTGAGGGATGAAAGAGTGAAGATGCTGGTTAACTCTTGCACAAGGGGTTTGAACAGTATAGGGATGAGCATGAGTAGAAAGTCGCGTGCAGCGGGGCCGCGGGAGGGGGAGAGGCATGCAGTTAGCAAGTTCAGAAGAGCAGTCAGCATGAAAATATCGATAAAAGATAGAAAGAGAGGCAACATGGCGGCGGAAATTAAGAGGTAGAAGACTATCAGTAAGAGGAGGAGAGCTGATGAGATGAAGAGCCTTAGGCTCCACTCTGTCCAAGAGAGCTGTGTGAGTGGAGCTCCCCCACACGTGAGATGCATACTCCATACGAGGGCGGACAATGCCCCTGTATATGGATAGCAACTGTGCGGGGGAGAAGAGCTGGCGGAGACGATACAGAACGCCCAACCTCGAAGAAGCTGATTTAGTGAGAGACGAGATGTGAGGTTTCCAGTTAAGATTTTGAGTTAAGGATAGACCGAGGATGTTTAGTGTTGAAGACGGTGACAGCTGAGTGTTGTAGAAGAATAGGGGATAGGTGTTTGGAAGATTGTGTCGAGTTGATAGGTGGAGAAATTGGGTTTTTGAGGCATTAAAGGACACAAGGTTCCTTGTACCCCAATCGGAAATGATAGTAAGGTCTAAGGTTAAGCGTTCTGCAGCCTCCAGCCTGGAGTCATGTAATTCCTGTTGAGAGGGTCTTCTGTTGAAAGAAGTTGAATAATGCACAGTGGAGTCATCAGCGTATGAGTGGATAGAACAGTTTGTTATGGAAAGAAGATCACTGATGAATAACAGGAAGAGAGTGGGTGATAGGACAGAGTCCTGTGGAACACCATTGTTGATAGGTTTAGGGGAAGAGCAGTGACCGTCGACCACAGCAGAGATAGAACGGCCGGAAAGGAAACTGGAGATAAAGGAACAGAGAGAAGGATAGAATCCGAAAGAGGGCAGTTTAGAAAGCAAAGACCGGTGCCAGACTCTATCGAAGGCTTTCGATATGTCTAGTGCAACTGAGAAAGTTTCACCGAAACGGCTAAGAGAGGATGACCAAGAGCAAGAAGATCGCCAGTAGAACCCCCCTTGCAGAACCCATACTGGCGATCAGATAGAAGGTTGGAAAGGTGCTTTTGAATCTTCCGGTTAAGGATTGATTCAAAAGCTTTAGATAGACAGGAAAGCAAAGCTATAGGGCGGTAGTTTGAGGGATGTGTGTGTGTGTGTGTGTGTGTGTGTGTGTGTGTGTGTGTGTGTGTGTGTGTGTATTCAGTATAACCCCTATCTCCACAGGTACACACAGGGCCTCTCCACCGTCGTGTATTTCGGAGCGCGAGTCAAAAAATCATATTCGGAATTTCTTTCACTTCTGCGTCTGAGAGTGCAATGGCGGCCGTTGAAATTCCGCCGTGGAAAATGAGGGACGGAGGGGAAAAACTCACACACACATTTCACGCAGTTTTTTTTTAAAGAAGAGATGTTTTCAGCGCATCCATGAACTGTGGCCCAGGCTGGAGGGTCGGGGGGTGGGGGTAGGGTGGAGAGGGCAGACACCTGTTGGGGAGAGGCGAGGCGAAGGCGAGACGAGGGGATAGTTTGACACTTGACGCCCACCATTCCTACACTACTGACGGCTCTGGTTCACTCTGCCTATAGCTGTGGTTCCCAACCTATTTGTTCCGTTCCCCTTTTCCAGTCACCTTTTCACCTGTGGACCTCTACAACAAAATATGTTCAGCTGCAAAATTAATAAAAGATTTTTTATGCAAAAAATGAAAATGTTATGCTGATTAAGCTGTAGGTCTATTTATATGAAAGCAAAGGACTTTCCGTTCAGCAGACTTTTTTCATTTAAGTAAAGTACATAGGACAAATGTTAGGTTAATGTTGTTATAGTTGCAGACATTGTACGCAAAAACTGTCCTTATAGTACTTGTTCTATTTTACTAAGCACTCAGTTTTAAGGATTGTGTACGGTAGGATGAATTTTATTCCGAGTCGCATGTCTCCTGATTCCAGTATATAATGAATTTAAAAATAGTTAGAATCTCTATGGACCCCTTGAAATTCCATGGACCCCGTGGTTGGGAACCACTGGCCTATAGGAAGGTGAGACCATAAGGTTGTCTGGGAATGTTGCGTAAGGTTGTCCATGAATGGGGAAGTGTGAACCGTGCAAGAACAGCATAATTATGTTCTCTGCATACAAGAAAGTTGAAGCATAAGGTTATCTATGAATGGGGAAGTGCGGACTGTTTAAGAACAGAATATTTCCGCTTTGTCTCTGGAAAGGTGAGAGCATAAGGTTGTCTACGAGTGATGTCTATGAATGGGCGAGTGTGAAAAAAAGAAACAGAGAGAAAGAAAGAATACAGAATAATTTCTAGAGATAAAAGCAGAAATATTGATAGTGGTACTCCTTCAAAATGAGCACAATACCTTAATTACTGCCGGCCAGCGAGAACAATCAGCTGGCAGCGAGTTTGTGCCGCGTAAGAAAGTAAAGAGAAGGAAACGATAGAAACGAGATAAAGAATAGTGATAGTTTTACTCCATCAGAATGAGCCTTTATTACATCACCCAAGCGAGAACAATCATCAGGCAGCAAAATTGTAGCCTGTAAGAGAACGTGAATGTTAGAAGCAAGATTGTACCGGGTAGGAAGAGAACACTAAATGATTTCAAGAGGTAAAAGCCAGAACATTGATAGTTTTACCATTCAGAATAATCCAAGTGCCTTTATTAGTACCCAAGCGCGAACAATCATCTGGCAGCGAGATTGTAGCCTGTAAGAGAACGTGAATTTAATATATTGTACGTTTGTCTTCTAGACGACGCTGAATTAGCAACTGATTGTCTCAAAGTCTGAATGCCTGATCCAATACCATCAACAGCCACATTAATCAAATTCAGTGTGTGTTTACTTGTGGGTGTATTAGTCGCCAAAGTGAGCCTGACGGCGTGCGCCACGGGTCATCCAGCACACGTCTCTCCGCCCTCACTCGCCGGAAGAGTTTCCTCTGTCTTGCTATTACTAAGGATTTTAGTGGCGGATACCCGAGCTCCAAGTAACAGATGTCGGTAAACGTCGTCATGCGAACCACAAGCAGCTGCTTAATACCCCAAGTATACAGTTTTTCTACGGGTCTCTGGTCTTCATTGAACCAGGACTCACAGCCATACAGGATGGATGACATCAAAGCTGCCTCAAACATTTTCTTTTTAACGTAAAATGGTATGTCAACAATTTTCCTTAAAAATGACACAAATTTCAAGATGTGGCACATCTTTGCTTGGGCGTGGGCGGCAATAGCAGACACAGGGTTCCCTTACTCGTAAACACACTGCCCAGATACACGTAACTATCGCACCACCGCACCTCCATCTCGCCGACACGGAACGGTTCACGATGGAACAACTTGACACAGACACAGACAAACAGAAGGGTAGATACACACACACACACACACACACACACACACTTGTGACCCAGTCCTGACCGAGGTCGGACGAGGGTCATGGCGCTCCGAAAGGAGCAGCCCGGGGCCAGCCTGTTGGCCTCTCCCCTTCCCTTTCATCCCCGTCTCCCCTTTCATCAAGAAACCTTCTTCAAGAAACACTACTAAGCAAGTTATTTTTTGTGACACTAAGTGATATCATGGTGACAGTCTGACAGAGTGAGTGGAGTGCGTGTGTGGTGCCGGAAAGACACAGATCGCCGAGTCTGTCGCCGCCGCGACCTTCCATCAAGTCCCTGCCGACGCCCCGAGGTCTCCCCCAGGCTCACCAGCCCGCCCATCCTGCTGTTGAAGTCTGGTCAGATGCAGTGCAGCGGAGGCTTCGTCACTCAGGTGGGGGCAATGTTCAGTCTGCTCAGGACCAGGCTGTGCACAAGTGTGCAGTCTGTTCCCAGGAACAGCAGCGAGTCTGCACATCTGTCTCGCCACCTGTATTGGATTAGCACTTCACCGCTAAGCCCCTTTCTGAGTGACCACCGATACCGCCTCTACCTGCTCCCAGGCCACCTGCTGCTACCTGACCCAGCATTGTGACCTGGGGATGACCTCGGATTAACACCTACTCGCCTTCCAGAAGAGGATTACCTTCCCGCCTCATCGCTCTACCACACCGCACTCCACCACCTCCTCACCACTCAAGTATCACCACAACGTTCCCTCCGTTAATGTAAATTACCTACCCCCACACCCCTTTCATATTGTATTTTTTTTATATAGTTACACTTTGTAATTTTAATATGTACATTTTCAGCCTGACGGCTGCCATCTGCGAAATAAACCGATTATTATTATATTATTATTATACACACACACACACACACACACACACACGCCGAAAGACACAGACAGCTATATAGATACACACACACACACACACACACACACACGCGCCGAAAGACACAGACAGCTATATAGATACACACACACACACACACACACACACACACACACACACACACACACACACACACACACACACACACACACACACGCCGAAAGACACAGACAGCTATATAGATACACACACACACACACACACACACACACACACACACACACACACACACACACACATTCACCTTCTCTCTCTCTCTCTCTCTCTCTCTCTCTCTCTCTCTCTCTCTCTCTCTCTCTCTCTCTCTCTCTCTCTCTCTCTCTCTCTCTCTCTCTCTCTCTCTCAGTGCGGGGAGATAATTAGTCCATTTACAGTTCCCTCCGCGCGGGGAAATCATATTAACAGGAAGAATTTGCCTCACGCCTCACACGGCATCGACTTAACGCGATTTAGCTCCGAGCACAGAGACATAATATTCCCTGCCAATGAAAGACGCAAGTGTGCGGAATAATGATGAGGAGAGGAGCGATGAACAGCAAGCACACGCGCGCACACACACACACACACACACACACACACACACACACACACACACACACATACACGCATCCTTTCCCACAAGCGCAAGGTGACATACATAAAGGTGATAAATGATAATAAAAAGGAATTTAATTTCAGAGGGAGGAGGTGAAGTGTCTTTCCGCGCCTCACACAAAACGCACGTTCCCCGAGGGGGCGGTTTTGGTGCCCCGCTTTCATTTCTTTTGCTGCCTTGGCCGCTTGCAGGAAAGATTTGAATAATTATCTCTTTACGTTATATAAATCCATCTCTATCTATCTATCTACCTACCTACTATCATTCTATCTCTGTCTATCTATCCATCTGTATTTTAATCTATTTCTGTATCTGTATCTTCTTCTAAATCTATTTCCATATGTATTCCAAGCAAAAGATAAATTACTACAAAATCGACTATCTATGAATCTATCTTTCTATCGATCTATTTATCCATCTATCTGTTTATTTATCTATCAGTCTTTCTATCTATATATCCATCTATTTGTCCATCTGTCTATCAGTCTTTCTATCTATCTCTATCTATATTACAAGAAAAAGATATATTACTAGAACAATACATAATAAACACAATGGGACGATATTCTTCACGGAAAAGAAGGCAGAAAGAATATATTACTAATACATTCGATCTTACATCACCAAGAAGAAAAAGAAGAAGAAGAAGAAGAAGAAGAAGAAGAAGAAGAGGAAGAAGAAGAAGAAGAAGAAGAAGAAGAAGAAGAAGAAGAAGAAGAAGAAGAAGAAGAAGAAGAAGAAGATAAAGACGAAGAAGAAGAAGGGGAAAAAGAAGCAGAAAATAGATAATGAAATAAACAAGAATGAAAAAAATATAATCTATAGTTAAGTAAATAGAAGAAGAAGAAGAAGAAGAAGAAGAAGGTGATAATGATAATAAAGAAAAAATAAAAGAAAAGAAAAAGGAAACCAAAACAAGTGTAGAAACGAAACTTTAATAAGAACCGGAACAAGAAGTAAAAAATAAATGAATAAAAATAAAAATAATAAAACAAAGTTCAGTAAATGGCAAGAAAAAAAGTTCCTCCTTCGTTATAAAAAGAATAGACTGATTCCCTTCGTAATAGCCTTTCGGAAAAATGCAGGAGAGAGGCGGACTTACTTATGCCAAAAAAAGCCTCCATAAATTTTCGAGGCTTCTCCATTCTCATAAATCACCTTCCTCTCTCTCTCTCTCTCTCTCTCTCTCTCTCTCTCTCTCTCTCTCTCTCTCTCTCTCTCTCTCTCTCTCTCTCTCTCTCTCTCTCTCTCTCTCTCTCTCTCATTTTTCATTATTTTTTTATTATTATATTTTATTTTATTTATTTACTATCATCATTTATTTGTTAATCAATATATACATCAATCGAAATATCTATCTATCTATCTATCTATTCGGCTATCTATCAATCTATCTATCTCTATCTTTTTCTATTTATTCATCCGTTTATCTGCACCTACCTTCTTTCTTATCTATTATCATCTATTTGCTAATCAACTTCTGTAACACTCAAAATATTCATTTATCTATCTATCTATCTGTCTATCTATCTATCTATCTATCTATGTGAAAGGATTCGTATACTTTTGAATCAACCTATCTACATTTATCTATCTGTTATCGGGCTATCTGTCTATGGCTGTCTTTCTATCCATATCTTTTAAACGCAATGTGTAGGTACGACCGCATTTTTTCGACCCCCAAACAAATAAACAAAAACAAAAACAAAAAAAAAACAAAAAATTTAACTCTATGGAAAATCTCTCGCGAAAAATGCGGAGAAAGCAAAATTACGAGCGAGGTGCATGAGAGAGCAGGTCACCCTCCCTCCCTCCCTCCCTCCCTCCCTTCTTTCCCTCCCCTCGCGCTGAGAATATTCAAGACTCGCTGGTAGACTTCCCCTTCATCAACATTCTCGTTGTGGTCTTCAAGAAATATTCGACGCGGCTCAAATTCCGACGAACCCAATTAAAAGGTGGAGCAGCGAGTACCTATTCATCCCTGTTACCAACATCCTATTCACTTAAGATCTCTCGGACTGGAAATCTAAAAAAGGAGAGAAAAAAACCCTCAGGCCTCTGTCAATCGCTCTTCTGGCTTCACAATCGGTCACTCGCTGAATGGGTTTAGTTCGCGGCAGACGTGCGCAGGTAATGTCCCAAGAGCGTCTTTAAAAGCTGCTATAGCGCCCTTCACCGAAAGCTTCCTATTTTACCACGGACGGAAAGAGGAAACACGGATTTTCATTTATTTCTTTTTTACGTTTTCCCTATGGTGCCCGTAGGCTTTCTTGGTGGGGCCTAGTACTATTTTAGTAGTTGGCTCCAGCCCGAGGTTGAGGGATTTATAAGGAAGAATGAAATAAAAAGAAAGAGGACGGAAGCAAAATTTAGGGGTTGAGTGTTTGGAGCGTCGAATGAAGAAAGAAAGAAAAATAAATAAACATATAGAGTAGCTACACGTTATTTTGCTCAGACGGAAAGGAAACAAACAAAGAAGAACGGTTCAGAAGTCTAGTGTTTGGAAGCGAAAAATGAAAAGAGAAACTAGAGTGAATAAACAGACATACACAATATTTCTCTTGCGCGCCCAACGACTCCATTGAGAAAAATCTGAAACCATCCTTACAAATCATTCAATAATAATATCCGTATTATTATTATTATTATTATTATTATTATTATTATTATTATTATTATTATTATTATTATTGATTATTTTCCCTTCAATTTCCCAGTCTTTTCCTTTCCCAGCACGTCTCCGCCATCATAAGCTTTCTCTCGGCACTTTTCCTTTCCTCTACAACCTCCTTAGCTCATCTTCATGCTCCATCTCCTTCATACCTCCTCCTCCTCCTCCTCGCCCTTCCTGCACTTACATTGACGTTTCCTCTTTCCGGATGGCCTCTGAGTAAATTTCCCGGTACATGTGTGTGTGTGTGTGTGTGTGTGTGTGTGTGTGTGTGTGTGTGTGTGTGCGTCCGTGGGTGCGTGCGTGCGTGCGTCCGTGTGTATGCGTGCTTACGTGCATGTATGTGTGCGTGCGTTTGTGTGTGTGTGTGTGTGTGTGTGTGTGTGTGTGTTGAAACGACTAGTGCCAAAAACTCTACGGAAACGTCAAACCCATTTTCACTTACTTAACAGTCACGATACGCTGAAAATTACTCTCCTGAGTCACACTTTAAAACATTTACTCTATCATTACTAAACAAGTAAAGCCATCGTTGTTTTCCTCTCGTCACTAGACCGTTCAAAACATCACTCAGGGCAAGCAAACACAAAAGGGGGAGCCGCGGTGATGGACAGACAGTGGGCAGGTCAGTCGGTCAGTTCTCGCAAATAACAAACAGCAAACGAATGCAAAATATCAGTTTATACGTCTTGATGATCTACAGGTGAACGGTGGATTTTACTCTCTTTGATCTGGCTCTACACGTGGTCTATATATACTGCAAGGGCTTCATAGGTGTTGCAGTAAAAGAATGTTACTGAAAAAGATGAACTACGGGTGCCAGAGGAAAACGTAAATGGCATGACGGTAATATTAACGTGACTGCTTCACCGAGTAATACAGGACATGAAAGAAAGGTTGAGGGCATATGCTACAGTGACAGTATTTCATCGGTAAGGCCTTGTGATCAGTACTGAATAGGCTTTTTACTGACGCCTCTGAAAGAAAATTTGGCTTCACGTTGATGAATAGAAAACTGCTAAAAGTGCGGAACATATAAAGAGAGGAAAGAGCCAAAACGTGTCATCCAAGTGGCTCCGTGAGTGACATTTTTCCGCGGGGCCTTGTGATACAACTTACACGGGGCTTCATCCCTGTACTGTCCAAACCCCTTATGCAAGAGTTAACCAGCATCTTCACTCTTTCATCCCTCACGCTGGTAAACTCCGGAACAATCTTCCTTCATCTGTATTTCCTCCTGCCTACGACTAGAACTCTTTCAAGAGGAGGGTATCTGGACACCTCTCTTTTTGGCCACTCCTCTGTACTCTATTCAGGAGCAGTAAGTAGCGGGCTTTTTTTTTTTTCATTATTGTTTTCTTTTTTTTTGACGCCCTTGAAAAGTCTCCTTTTCTTAAAAAAAAAACTAACACATATAACACTTCCCTGCCGTGTTTCGCCGCTGCAGGAAAAAAGGAAAAAAAACCCACAGGGAAAGAGGAAATCCGTGCCACGTCGAAGCGTCCATGTAAGCGACTTTTTTTCGATAGTGTTTTCCTTATAGGAGACTAGAAAAAGTAAACTACGTCTTGCTTACAGGATAATAAAATAAGAGAACTCTATTTTGGCCTTGTGTCGGGTTAGGGGTTCTGTCCCACACAAGCTCAAAGGGATAACGGGACGGAAATGAGCACCGCCGCCACGCGATTCTCTAGCATATGTTCCCAGCTTTCCTATACCTTTTATCTTGCTTTTAAGAAAATAATTGAAAGTAACAGAGAGGCAAACACAATTGGAACCTTGAACGGAGACTAGATGCATTTATGGACGGGAAGGGAATTTGGTGAGCAACCCGTCTTCAGGAGCTGCCTTGTGTAGCACGTCTGGCCTTTTATGGTCTCCTTATGTGCTTAAAAGTAAGCTATATCCTGCTTTTAGGAAAGGAAAGTAAACTATTTTGCTAATAGGAAAGTATAAGTCAGCCACAGAGTTTACAATTCTACATGCACAAAGAAAACACGCACGAAACAAAGAGACGAGCAAAAGTGCGTCGTGTTATAGCTTTTCTGCAGGTGTTGCAAATAAGACGAAAACATAAAGTGGGCAAACGTCTCGGCGTAAAGGGAGGCGAGCATACACGTGTTCTCGGCCGCGTCCCCCGTGACTCCACTGCATCCCGCCTGTCAGCTGCCTGGAGTGTGGAAAGGCCGTGTGTGTGTTTACTCTCAGACGCGCAGAGAACCTTCCTTATTTTTGAGGAGGTTGGATATCGATCGTCACCCGGCGGGGCTAACAGTGAAGGAAACAAAGGAAAAGATAGGAATATAAAAGTCTGAGTAAGCTTTGTGAATGGAAGAAAAATAGAGCTAAAAGTAAACGGTATCTTTCTAATGAGAGAGCAAAAGTCAGCTAACTAATCCAGGAAACAAAGGAAAGGAAACTATGAAAGCAAAAGACTGTGTTAGCAAAGTGTATGGAAGAAAAAAAAAAGGCTAGAAGTAAAATAAACAGTATTTTTCTAATAGGAGAGTAAACGTCAGCAAACCAATCCAGGAAATATAGGAACTAAAGGTGGGACAGCAAATGAAGCAGCTCGAGGGCAGAAGCATATGAAAAAAAAATGAGTGTTAATGTTTATGTTAATTTAGTTTTTAAAGATTAAGTTTAGTTAAGTTAGTTTAAGATTCATGTAATATCAACATCTATATCTGCATACCGAGGTAAATAAACTTAACATCTATCAATATGTGTGTGTGTGTGTGTGTGTGTGTGTGTGTGTGTGTGTGTGTGATTAGCGGTTAGGATTCAAGACACTTCTCCAGAAATTGACCTCTGTTTTGGATACTCTTCTATACTCTTTTTTATAGGGGCAGTGATTTGCGGGCTTTATACTGAATTATTGTTATTATTATTTCTTTTGTGTGTGTGTGTGTGTGTGTGTGTGTGTGTGTGTGTGTGTGTGTGTGTGTGTGTGTGTGTGTGTGTGTATCTGTCCTGTCTGTTTCTCTGTCTTTCTGTGTGTGTGTGTGTGTGTGTGTGTGTGTGTGTGTGTGTGTGTGTGTGTTCAGCCGGTCTCAACGTCAGCAAGTTAGAATCGCAACCGACTACTGCATTGTGTATTGCGGTGTGGCTGGCGTGAGGGTGTGTGTGTGTCTTCAGCCGGTCTCAACGTCAGCAAGTTAGAATCACAAGCGACCACTGCATTGGGTATTGTGGCGTGGCCGGTGTGAGGGCGCTGAAGTCTGCTCGTCGAAGCGCTCCCTGTAAACATTCCGCGGCTGCAAATCACTTGTGTTCGCCTGAGCCCTTTGCAAATCCCCGCCAAGCCTCGCCGCAAGACCTTGTATCCCGGAGCGGTCGTGCGGGAGCGTCGGCCACCTTAATATCGGTGCGCAAATCCTTCCCGCATCATGTTGCCGGGAAGCTAATCTGGCAAATGGATAAATGACTTCCGGCGTCGTGCAATTTTGGGCGCAGAGTGCGTGAGAAAGTAGCTCCACCAGGCACAGCGGAGGGCTAATATATGTCTTGATCCGGCACTGATGTGTGTCTGCCTTTATTAGAGCAACACATGGAAATAAAGATGGAGGTGGAGGGTGAATGTTGATATTTCTAAACTCTCTCTCCGCATGAAAAAGCAGCTCCACCAGGCACAGCGGAAGGCTAATATATGTCTTGATCCGGCATTGACTGAGTGGCTGTCTTTACTAGAGCAACACATGGAGATAAAGATGGAGTGGGAGGGAGCATGTTGCTATTTCTCAACTATCCCTGCGTCCATGTTTAGGCTAATATATGTTCTAATCCTATATTGATTGTGTGTCTGTCTTTATTGAGGCGACGCATGGAAATAAATAATGTGGTGGGAAGAAGAATATCGCTTTTTCTAAACTCTGTTTCCGAGTTCAATATCTAAAATGACCCAACGATTTGCCTTATTTACAACGTTATTTTCCTCCTCTCTTACACAGGGTCGAATTATAAACATTTCGCCGCCCAAGCACACATACTTTACAAGGCTTTCGTAGGAGTTTTGGGCATTTCCAGGGGTATGTAGTTTTATGACCCTGGTGGTAGTTTGACCCTTCCTCTGTACCGTGAACCTAAAATACCACTCATAAAAACCTGACTGATCTCCTTTTTGGCCTTTGGAAATAGTTGATGTGACAGGCAGAAGCGTCTAACAACACCGAGCATTGCCCGAACCATAAAAGAACAACGGCTGGATGATTCTTTGGTTTCTTTGGTTTTCTTTGGTTTCTTTGGTTTTCTTTGGTTTTCTTTAGTTTCTTTGTTTTTTTTGGTTTTCTTTGGTTTCTTTGGTTTTCTTTGGTTTCTTCGGTTTTCTTTGGTTTATTTGGTTTTCTTTGGTTTTCTTTGGTTTCTTTGGTTTTCTTTGGTTTCTTTGGTTTCTTTGGTTTTCTTTGGTTTCTTTGGTTTTCTTTGGTTTCTTTGGTTTTCTTTGGTTTCTTTGGTTTTCTTTGGTTTTCTTTGGTTTCTTTGGTTTTCTTTGGTTTCTTTGGTTTTCTTTGGTTTTCTTTGGTTTCTTTGGTTTTCTTTGGTTCTCTTTGGTTTCTTTGGTTTTCTTTGGTTTTTTGGTTTTCTTTAGTTTTCTTTGGTTTCTTTGACTTCCTTTGGTTTCTTTGATTTCTTTGGTTTTCTTTGGTTTCTTTGGTTTTCTTTGGTTTCTTTGGTTTTCTCTGGTTTTCTTTGGTTTTCTTTGGTTTCTTTGGTTTTCTTTGGTTCCTTTGGTTTTCTTTGGTTTCTTTGGTTGCTTTGTTTTTTTGGATTCTTTGGTTTTCTTTGGTTTCTTTGTTTTTTTGGATTCTTTGGTTTTCTTTGGTTTCTTTGGTTTTCTTTGGTTTCTTTGGTTTTCTTTGGATTCTTTGGTTTTATTTGGTTTCTTTGGTTTTCTTTGGTTCTTTGGTTTCTTTGGTTGCTTTGGGTTTCTTTGTTTTTTTGGATTCTTTGGTTTTCTTTGGTTTCTTTCCAACTAGCTACTGTTCTCGTCTCCTGTATCTCCTTTTACGCCACATGTATTCCCGCCGACATGCGAGTCACTTCTGCGTCCGTTCACATGAATTCCCCTCAGCGTCACTATTGCCTCGGTGTGTGTTGCTTCGTCCCTCAGTCACACAACAACATTCCTCTTCCACAACTCTTCCCGGCCACACTTACTCTTAACACCACCCTTTCATCTCATTTTCTCCTGTTAATATACATCTACTTCATTTCTTAAGTATACCTCGTAAAATGCCCCTTCTTTCATTTGTCCAGTATTCCTCTTAAAATGCTCCTACTATAATTTTTCCAGTATTCCTCTTAAAATGTCCCTTCCTTAGTTTTCCCAGTATTCCTCTTAAAATGCTCCCTTCTTTTGTTTTTCCAGTATTCCTCTTAAAATGCTCCCTCTTTCGTTTTTTTCAGTATTCTTCTTAAAATGCTCCTTTCGTTTTTCCAGTATTCCTCTTAAAATGCTCCTTCTTTTATTTCTTTTCCCTCCCTGGTTTGATTTTCTTCGCTTCAGTATTCCGTTTTAAAAACCTTCTGTTTCTTATCAATGAAAACGTCACTCTACAATCTAACCCAAACCTGTTTCATCGTAGTTTCTCCTCTCAAGCTTCATCCAATTCGTTTCTTCGCCATTCCGTTTTAAAAAGTTCATGTCTCTATCAGTGAACTCGTCGCCTAACTGTCTACCAAAATCTGTATCTGCTCTCAGTCTACTTCTACTTGGACCTTTCTCTACTTTTCTTCTTCATCTACTTCGTTTCTTTGGTATCCCATTTCAAAAGCTTCTGTTTCTATGTATTTGGTTTGTTTGGTCTATTTCTTTGGTTTCTTTTGTTTTCTTTGTTTTCTTTGGTTTGGTGTATTTCTTTGGTTTCTTTGGTTTTCTTTGGTTTGGTCATAGACTCCGTATCCTTGACGGGTGTCGGCGGAACCGCCTAAATATTAGGCGGGCAAACTCTCAAAACAAAACTAAGGCGTCCTGACTTTGTTTTTTTACCTAGCCTCACCAGATTTTGCATGTAGCCCCCCACTGGTAATGCGCATGGACCCATTAACTCACATTTTCATTTCAGTTTGTTTTAGTATCAATAAGATATACAAAAAACTTAAGCACCGCTAACACACAACACTATAACATCTCTTCTGCCCGCTCAGTTTCTGCTTTTAAAGCCACTCTTGCTTGAGAGATAGATAGATAGATAGAGAGAGAGAGAAAAGAAAAAAAAAGTTATTGCAAAATAAAAGCCTACTTTTCTGAAATGCATAATAATAACTTAGTATTCGTAAATGCAAAATAATAGCCTATATAGTTTCATGAATGCAAATGAATCGCTTAGTATTCTTAAATGCAAATTAATAGCTAGTATTCTTAAATGCAAAATAATAGCCTAGTAATTCCTAAATGGCAATTAATAGTTTAGTATTCCTAAATGCAAAATAATAGCCTAGATTTCTAAATGCAAAATAATAGCTTAGTTTTCCTAAATGCAAAATAATAGTTTAGTATTCCTAAATGCATAATAGCTTACCAGTTTCCTAAATGCAAAATAATAGCCTAGTATCCTAAGTGCAAAATAATAGCTTTGTATTCGTAAATGCAAAATGATTGTTTGGTATTCCTAAATGCAAAATAATAGCCTAGTATTCATGAATTCAAATTAATAGCATATTATTCCTAAATGCTAAATAATAGTTCATGAATGCAAAATAATAGCCTAATGTTCATGAATTCAAATTAATAGCATATTATTCCTAAATGCTAAATAATAGTTCATGAATGCAACATAATACCCTGGTTTAACTAAATGCAAAATTATAAGCTAGTGTACACAGCAAAATTATAATGTATTTGTCTTGACTAATTCATTGCGTAATATTATTAGCAAGTTATTACAGATTGTAAAACTCTTTCCACTTTTAATCTATCACAGAAGTTGTAGATACGGTATAACATGCAGAGAACCTTACACCATACGAATAAAATCCAATATTCTTCAAAACAACTCACCTCGTTCCAAGGAGATCACGACCCCCAGGTTAAGAACCGCTGAATTAGAAGCAAGAAACAATAAAGCAATATCAGCGACAGCAAGGGAGGGCAGCGCGGGGTACTACTTACTTGAAGCACTGGGTGTTCGTTACTAACCGACTATGCGCGAGTGTTGCCGCCTATCCAGCGACCTGTTGCGGCAAAGCCCTCCCGACACCCGTCAAGGATACGAGTCTATGGTTTGGTCTATTTCTTTGATTTTCTTTGGTTTGGTCTATTTCTTTGGTTTCTTTGGTTTTCTTTGGTTTCTTTGGTCTATTTCTTCGGTATGTTTCTATTTCTTTGGTATCTCATTTCAAAAGCTTCTGGTTCTATTCACCCTAAACTCCGCCAAAATCTGCCCTCAATATGCTTCTACTTTGACCATCCTCTATCTCTTCCTCTGCCCATTCTTTTGGTAATTCGTTTTAACATACATCTAACCCTTTTCTGCATTATCCATCCCGTCCGTTCCCTCCTCCTCTATGTATATTATACATTATAAAAGCGTCTGTTTTTATTCACTCAAAAGTCATCCAAAACCTCTGTCTGCTCTCAGTTTACTTCCCTTCAGACCTTTCTCTATCTTTTAATCTTCGTCTGCTACGTTTCTTTGGTATACCATTTAAAAGCTTCTGTTTCTATCCACTCTAATGTTTCTATGTGTGGACTCGTCGCTAAACTGTCTACCAAAATTTCCTTTCAATTAGTATCTACCTTTATCTTTTCTTCTGCCCATTCTTTTGACAATTCGTTTTTACACACATCCAACCCTATTCAGCATTATCCATCCCGTCCTTTCCCTCCTCCTCTATGCATATCTCATTTCAAAAGCTTCTGTTTCTATTCTCATCTTTCTCTATCATATCTTCTCCCCATTCTTTTGACAATTCGTTTTTACACACATCTAACCCTATTCAGCATTATCCACCCCGTCCTTTCCATCCTCTATGTATATCTCATTTCAAAAGCTTCTGTTTCTATTCTGATCTTTCTCTATCCTATCTTCTGCCTATTCTTTTTATAATCCGCTTTTACACACATCTACCCACTTCCAGCATCGCCCATCCCGTCCTTTCCCTCCTCCTCTATGCGTCCAGCCCGCGCTAGTGCCGCTAAACAAATACTCCAGCCTCTTCTCCCTTCCTCTCCTCAACACTTCGCTCACCCTCCTCTCGTCACGCTCCATATAATCCTTTCAGAGTATTTTCTCACTCGCCACATTACTCCCCTTCGCCTATTCTGTCCCTGTATCTTTCTACTTTGTATTTCACACTCAAAGGGGATCACGCACCTCTCGCTTTTACTTATCTCACAGGATTATATATATACACATGGCTGCAGAAGGACATGTGGAGGCTGACAAAAGGCAACTCGGCTTACACGTGGCAGTACCTTCTTAGTTGTTATTCCCCACACGCCACACTGCCGCTCCTTATGTAAGTCTTTCCCAATACAAATGCGTTTTAACATGACTTACCTCACAAGATTATATAGACACACGGATACAGAAGGATATATGAAGGCTTACAAAAGGGAAATTGGCTTACACTTGGTAGTACATTGTTATAGTCCGACCGAGCTCTTACATCAGTTTGGGCGGGGTGTTCGGGGAGCTCTCTGGCCACAGCGCTGACAAATTTGAAGCAGTACGTAGGTGACACATGAGGGAGAGAGTGGTGTATTCGGGGTGATGCGGCAGCGCTGTGAAGAGGCTCGGGCCACACCCAGACTGACTGCATAAATATGTCGGACTATAGTTGTTGTTCCCTTGCATGTACCGCCGCGCCACACCCTGAGATATTCTTTTTTCCAATACAAAGAACGTTCCATATTGCTTCTTTTCGTTTTGATATTCTCTGGTTTATTTGGTCTAAATCTTTGGTTTGTTGCTATTTCTTTGGTATCTCATTTCCAAAGCCTTTGTTTCTATTCACTCTAAACTCCACCACAATCTGCCCTCAATATGCTTCTACTTTGACCATCCTCTACCTCTTCCTCGCCCATTCTTTTGATAATTCGTTTTTTACATACATCTAACCCTCTTCAGCATTATCCAATACGTTCTTTCCCTCCTCCTCTATGTATATCTCATTTTAAAATCGTCTGTTTCTGTTCACTCAAAAGTCCGTCAAAATCTCAATCTGCTCTCAGTTTACTTCTATGCTGACCTTTCTCTACCTTTTTTCCTTCATCTCCTTCATCTCTAATCAAGGTCACGTTTAAATATGCAAGAGGTCATGTAACTTCCTCTCCCGAACACGAATAAACACATTACACCTTTTCTACTCTCAGCTACGTATTTCCCGCCTCTCTCTCATCTAACTTTTTCCTCCTAACACCGGAATCACAATAACATTATCTACCTTTCGCCACGTATGTCATGCCTCTCTTTCTTTTGTTTAACTTTCTCCTCCTAACACCAGTAAACACAGTAACCTTCTCTACCACTGGCCATGTAAGTCGCCTCTTCCATCTCCCTCACTTCCCCTAACACCAGTAAACACAGTAACCTTCTCTACCACTGGCCATGTAAGTCGCCTCTTCCATCTCCCTCACTTCCCCTAACACCAGTAAACACAGTAACCTTCTCTACCACTGGCCATGTATTTCACGCCTCTTCCATCTCCCTCACTTCCCCTAACACCAGTAAACACAGTAACCTTCTCTACCACTGGCCATGTATTTCACGCCTCTGCCATCTCCCTCACTTCCCCTAACACCAGTAAACACAGTAACCTTCTCTACCACTGGCCATGTATTTCACGCCTCTTCCATCTCCCTCACTTCCCCTAACACCAGTAAACAGTAATTTTCTCTACCACTGGCCTTGTATACCACGCCTCTTCCATCTCCCTCACTCCCCCTAACACCAGTAAACACAGTAACCTCTACCACTGGCCATGTATTTCACGCCTCTTCCATCTAACATTCTCCCCCTAACACCAGTAAACACAGTAACGCAGTAATGCAAGATGGCGCCACTATAAACACTCGCCTGCGCCAGAACGGGCTGGGCCGACCATCAGGCCCCACCGGGAAGATGCCTACCGGCGCAATAGGCAGCAACGTAAAAAAAAAAAAAATAAATAAATAAATAAAAAAATAAATAAAACTCTAGCCATGTATTTCACGCCTCTTCCTTTTATCTAACTCTCCCCCGAACAACGGAAACCCAGTAACATTTTCTATTTTTGTCCACGTATTCCATGGCTCTTGCCTTCATCCAACACCGGTAAACACAGTAACGTTTTCTTCCAATGGCCAAGATTTCACGACGCTTTTCTGTATAGCCCATGGACCCTCATCACTCTATCCATTTTCTATCTTTGGTCACATATTTTGTGCCTCTTGCCTTCATCCAACACCGGTAAACACAGTAACGTTTTCTTCCGATGGCCAAGATTTCACGACGCTTTTCTGTACAGGCCCACAGACCCTCATCACTCCATCCATTACCATCACGGATATCCACTCTCTCACATCACCACGTCCCACAACCTCACCGACTCTCTCGTACAAACTCATTCAAACCAACACATCAAATAACCTCACCTAACTACACATTACCGCCTCTCCTCCTTACATATCCATAGACCCTTACCACTTCATCCATTACCATCACCGATATCCACTCTCTCACAGCACCACGTCCCACAACCTCACCGACTCTCTCGTACGAACTCACTCAAACCAACACAGCAAACCAACACAACCACCTATTCATTTACCGCCTCTCTTCCTAACATATCCATAGACCCTTATCACTCCACCCATTACCGTCACCGCCCTTCACTTCACTCTTGTACAAATTCGTTCAAACCAACACACCAAATAACCTCACCTAATTACACATTTACCGCCTCTCTTCCTAACATATCCATACACCCTTAACACTCCATCCTTTACCTTCACTGCCATTCCCTCACTCACAGCATCACGTCCCACAACCAAACCAATCCTCTCGTACGGACTCACTCAAACCAACACACCAAACAAAAACCAGCCACTATACTACCACCAATTCCTTCCCACATGTTTCCCAGTAGAGAGAATAATGCTTCCATCACCGGGAGTTCACTATGATATTTTCCTCCGGCTTCCTCTGCCACAACCTTCACGGGAGACAATACACCTTGCAGCCTCCCAACAGTCGGAGCCAGTAGTGCGCAATATTCTTATTAAACAATTCGGCGCCCAAGCACACACACATAGTTGACAGTGTTTTCGTATGGGTTGTGTTGGGCCTTTCCGTGGGTAGTTTTGTGACCCTGGTGGCAGTGTGACAAAAAGCTTCTGTAACATGAACGTGAAAACACACTCATGAGAACGCGATCTCTCTCTCTCTCTCTCTCTCTCTCTCTCTCTCTCTCTCTCTCTCTCTCTCTCTCTCTCTCTCTCTCTCTCTCTCTCTCTCTCTCTCTCTCTCTCTCTCTCTCTCTCTCTCTCTCTCTCTCTCTCTCTCTCTCTCTCTCTCTCTCTCTCTCTCTCTCTCTCTCTCTCCGTCCGTCCGTCCGTCCGTCCGTCCGTGGTAGAGAAGGTTACTGTGTTTACTGGTGTTAGGGGAAGTGAGGGAGATGGAAGAGGCGTGAAATACATGGCCAGTGGTAGAGAAGGTTACTGTGTTTACTGGTGTTAGGGGAAGTGAGGGAGATGGAAGAGGCGTGAAATACATGGCCAGTGGTAGAGAAGGTTACTGTGTTTACTGGTGTTAGGGGAAGTGAGGGAGATGGAAGAGGCGACTTACATGGCCAGTGGTAGAGAAGGTTACTGTGTTTACTGGTGTTAGGGGAAGTGAGGGAGATGGAAGAAGAGTTTAATCAGAAAAGCGGGTTAACTGTGTGTGTGTGTGTGTGTGTGTGTGTGTGTGTGTGTGTGTGTGTGTGTGTGTGTGTGTGTGTGTGTGTGTGTCTCTCTCTCTCTCTCTCTCTCTCTCTCTCTCTCTCTCTCTCTCTCTCTCTCTCTCTCTCTCTCTCTCTCTCTCTCTCTCTCTCTCTCTCTCTCTCTCTCTCTCTCTCTCACACACACACACACACACACACACACACACAGTTAGCAAAATAAAAAAAAATCAATAAAAATCAGGAGGCAAAAGCAAAATAAGTCTACGGATAACAGGGCCACAATTTCAATATAATTTTTGAGTCGAGGTCCGTGATTGTGGCATAGAGGGATAATTTGATTTACTGAGGGAGAGAGAGAGAGGGAGAGGGGGAAGGAGGGAGGAAGAAGAGGAGGAAGAAAAGGGAAAAAGGGAGGTAGAAGAGAAGGGAGAGATATAAAGACGGAAGGAGGGAGAAACAAGAGGAGGGAGAGAAACGAAGGAAGGAAAGGAGGAGAGGAGGAAGAGGAGGGAGTGAAACAAATGGAGGACATGAGTTAGAAAGAAATGGAGAGAGAGAGAGAGAGAGAGAGAGAGAGAGAGAGAGAGAGAGAGAGAGAGAGAGAGAGAGAAAGGAAGGAGAGAAAGGGCAGAAGAGGAGGGAGAATGGAAAGAGACTAAGGAGGAGAGGAGGGCGGTATAAGAGGAGGGACGGAGCGAGGGTCTAAGGGTGAATCCACGTGGCTGAACAGATAATGAGACGCGGGGGAGCGGCGGAGGCTGGGACGAGGGAGCGAGACTAAGGTGAAAGGTACGGGCGGGATAAGGGGGCGGCGCAGGAGTTACCCCGTTTAAAAATGCCAGGGACCACTTCCTTAAACGCGTCGTCGCTCATATGCTCACATTTAATTGTGCTTTCGTGGGGGGTTGCTGCATTTCCAGGGGTAGTTTTTTGACCCTGGTGGTAGTCTGACCCTTCTTCTGTACCATGAACGTGAAAAAAACACTCATGTAAACCCATTTTATCTCCCTTTCTACCTTTAGATATAGTTGATGTGAGAGGAGGAAGCGTCCAAGCTCTCACATTTGACAAGGCTTTCATAGTTTTGTGCATTTCCAAGGGTAGTTTTATGTTCCAGGTGGTAGTTTGACCCTTCGTCTGTACCATGAACCCGAGGAAATACTCATTAGAACCCGACTGATCTTTTAGGCCTCCTGATGGGTTGTTTGGGTCATATATTCCTAAACATTTCGGCGCCCAAGCTCACATATTTAACTAAACTTTCGTAAGAGTTTTTGTCATTTTCAGAGGTAGTTGTATGTCCCTGGTGGTAGTCTGACCCTTCTTCTGTACCATGAACGCGAAGAAACACTTATGTAAACCCATTTTATCTCCTTTTCGACCTTTAGATATAGCTGATGTGAGAGGAGGAAGCGTCCAAGCTCACACATTTGACAAGGCCTTCATAGTTTTTGGCATTTCCAAAAGTAGTTTTGTTCCTGGTGGTAGTCTGACCCTTCTTCTGTACCATGAACCTGATGAAACACTCATTAGAACCCGACTGATCTTTTCGGCCTCCTGATGGGTTGTTTAGGTCATATTCTTAAACATTTCGGCGCCCAAGCTCACATATTTGACTAGACTTTCGTGGGAGTTTTGGGCATTTCCAGAGGTAGTTGTATGTCCCTGTTGGTAGTGTGACTCTTCTCCTGTACCATGAACGTGAAAAACCACACTCATTAGAACCCGATTAATCCCCTTTTCGGTCTTTGGAAACAGTTGACGTGAGAGGAGGAAGCGTCTGAGAATATCGCCTTGAGGCTGTGCCGTTGTAGTGCAAGAAACAAAGTAATAAGGAAAGGAATCACTTCAGGACGCCTCCCCGCACACTGGAGGAGGCAGCAGCAGGAGCGGATTGCAGTTAAGAAATGAGTTCGTGGGTTAGAATATGTCGTGAGGGTATTTTTGAGTCGGTAGAGAAGGGGGTAGGCGGAGCGGCGGAGGGGGAGGGAGCGGAAGTGAGAATATGTAAATAATAAAGATATGAGAGAGAGAGAAAAAAAAAGCGAAACGAAAAGTTCTTATTAAAAAAAACAATCCTGTGTGTGTGTGTGTGTGTGTGTGTGTGTGTGTGTGTGTGTGTGTGTGTGTGTGTGTGTGTGTGTGTGTGTGTGTGTGTGTGTGTGTGTGTGAGAGAGAGAGTAAAAAAGAGAGGTTCACCACGGCCATCTAATCCAACAAACAAACACACAGACCGACATATAGACAGGCAATCTAACACACACACACACACACACACACACACACACACACACACACACACAAACGGGCCGGCGGAATGGTAGTGAAAAAGTCTCACTTAATTTGTGCTGCGCCAGAGTATGCAGTGTTAGTGGTGGTGGTGATGGTGGTGGTGATGGTGGTTGTGGTGGTAGTGGTGATGGTGGTGGTGGGTCGGAGATGCACAGATTTACATAGATACTTGGACCACACAGACTCTATGGTTCAAACTATGTAGAGGGTGTGTCCTTAAACCGAAGTGAAGTTATATCAATCAAATGCCGCCAAGACTTTGCAATTCTACTTTAGTAAATATTAAGTTGAGGGAGTTAAGTTGCGCTGACCCTGACCCAAGCTATTTCCCTGACCACTCTGAGGAGGCCGAATACACTCACTCAAGCTACTCGGCATGTCGGCAGTGGTCCATGGAAGACTTTTTGAAGCTACGTCCTAGCAAGAGTTTTACATCGCATTAATCTGGAAATACATTCATGGTGCAAAAATTATCCTGACGGTCGTTCCCCCTCAGCAAGGTAAGACGAAACTGAATATAATAAATTCTCTCCGAAATAAAATGTAAGACTCCATGGGCCGTATTCTTAACCATTTCGGGGCCCAAGCACACATTTGACAAGGCTTTCCTAGGAGTTTTGGGCATTTACAGAGGTAGCTGTATGGCCCACACTTCTTCTGTACCGTGAACGTTAAAAACACTCATTAGAACCCGACTGATCTCATTTTCGGCCTTTGGAAACAGTTGACGTGAGAGGCGGACGCGTCTGAGAATACCGACCTATTTGTGCGGTTTCTGGCGGCAATGGAGTGATTCTGTGTGGGAGGTCAGAGCTCACACGTACATTCAAATCCCTTTCACAGCTGGAGTGGTCAAGAGCTGTATAGGAAAGAGGAACTGAACACCGACCATAGGTCGGTATTGCTAGACGCTTCCACCCTCAAATCAACTATTTCCAAAGGCCAAAAAGAAGGTCAATCAGGTTCTCATGAGTGTTTCTTTAGGTTCATGGTACAGAGGAAGGTCAAACTACCACCAGGGTCATACAACTATCCTGGAAATGCTCACAACTCCTACGAAAGCCTTGTCAAAACAGGTGCTTGGGCGACAAAATGTTTTATAATACGACCCTATTATGTTTCTTATCGAAATAAAACTTAAGACTCTATTTATGATGTTTCTGGCGGTGATATAATGCTTTCTGGGTCGAAGGTAGAAGCTCAGTTACTAACTAACTTACGGGAGCATATGCCGGGGCCGCGTCCTTCACTCACCCGCCGCCTCCACCTGACGGTTCCCCGAGCAAGCCCCCACACAGCTACACTCCTTTTAAATCTCTTTCACAAGTGGAGTGGTCAATAACTGTTTTTTGTGATGTGGCTACTCAGGGTTATTTTATCAAGGGTGACATGCGGTAATGCAATGATTTCAGGGTCCAAGTAAGAGCGCATGCACTCACACACCCAAATCATTTTCACAGCTCAAGTGGTCAAGAACTGTTCTTTAGCGTGCAGTTAATTAGATCATTCTATCAAAGGATGGCATGTGCGGTAATATAATAATTTCTTGGTCGGAGGAAGAGCTCACTCCACACCCGAATCCTTTTCACAGCTGGAGAGGTCAAGAACTGTTGCTTAGGGTGCAGTTACTTAGGGATCATTTTATCAAAGGCTGCCATATGCGGTAACACAATGATTTCTGGGTCCAAGGTCAGAGCTCACATGCACAACGTAATCCTTTCAGCACCTGGACAGGTCTAGAATTGGTATTTAATGCGCAGTTACTTTTTTTGTACAGCAGCGGAGTCAGTTCAAGGACATCAAAAAAGGGAACAAATGTGAAAAAAAGCCCGCTACTCACTTCGGAGGTCATTCTATCAAAGGCTGGCATTTGTGGTAATATAATAATTTCTTGGTCGGAGGGAAGGTCACTCCTTTTTAAGTCCTTTTCACAGCAGGAGAGGTCTGGAACTGTTATTGAGACGTAGTTACTTAGGCTCAACTCTTTCTTTTCATTCTTTTGCTTGATATTGTGATCCTGTGTATGATTCCTTCCTTGATCCTTTTATAATTTATTTCGGTATTTCTTTATCCTACTGTTTCTTTATTTATGATTTTCTTTTCCATCGTTTGTTTTGTTCTTTCCCTTTTTTTCTTTTTTCCTCTCACTTCTTGTTCTCCTTTTAATTAAGTAAACGCTGGAACTTTTAGCAACACTAACGCCAACGAGCACTGCCCCGAGTTAAGGTTGCAGCCACCATTACACTGCCCCGGGAGGCTGATAATCATGCGAAAAATGCAGATTATCTCGCTCCAAAGTTCCCTGGTGCTGAGTGCTGAGTGCCGCCGGTGCTGCCTAGAACGACCCTCAAACAGCAGGAAAACTCGAGCTAATCATATCCAGCAGACACAGTTTTTCATTACGAGAGAGACGAGTCGTTATCGCTATGCAAATGGCGGTGAGTGTTGTCGCGGGAAGTGGACCGGGCGGGCAGGAGGCGAAGTGAGGGAGAGACGGGATGGAATTCTCAGACGCTTCCGCTTCTTACATCAACTATTTCCAAAGGCCAAAAAGGAGATCAGTTGGGTTCTAATGAGTGTTTCTTTAGGTTCATGGTACAGAAGAAGTGTCAAGCTACCACCAGGGCCATAAAACTACTCCTGGAAATGCTAAAAACTCCGATGAAACCCTTGTCAAAAATGTTAGCTTGGACGCTTCCGCTTCCCACATCAACTATTTCCAATGGCCAAAAGATCAGTCAGTCGGGTTCTAAAGAGTATTTTTTTCAGGTTCAGGGTACAGAAGGTCAAACTACCACCAGGGCCATAAAACAACTCATGAAAAAGCTCAAAACTCCTACGAAAACCTTGTCAGCTATGTGAGCTTGGGCGCAGGAATGTTTGAAGAATATGACACTCAAGAGCCCCTCCGTGCACTGTAGCTATGCGGGTGTAGACGGCCGAGGAGGGGAAAGGAGGCGCCGTGGTATGCATTAAAGAATTACCAAGTTGGAGTGCTTCGAGGCGGCTGGGGGGAAAGTTAGCGTCAGTATGCACGGCGTGAAGGGTCAGGAGTGTACACGTCAAGGGAGGGAAGCTGTTTGTGATGTATTGAGTAGTAGTAGTAGTAGTAGTAGTAGTAGTAGTAGTAGTAGTAGTAGTAGTAGTAGTGTGGTGTGTGTGTGTGTGTGTGTGTGTGTGTAAAGTGAAGTAAAGTAAATTTATTTCCCTTCTACATGACCCAAATAAATAACAATAATGAACAACATTTACAAGGGCTGTCCAGCAGGCGCTCTTATACAGACGAGTTTGTAATAAAAAATGATTAACAGGCAGCACTGGCAAAACTAATATAATACAAATATAGTAGATTAACAAAGTAGATATTACTTAGGTACAGTTTTTATACCAACGCATACACATGTACATAAATAGAGACTTTGTATACAAAAAATACGGACATATGAATACGTGTATGTACATACGCATACACATATACTTACATAATACATAGATTCAAACACGGAAAATTATTCCCCCAGAACAGCATATATGTGTGTGTGTGTGTGTGTGTGTGTGTGTGTGTGTGTGTGTGTGTGTGTGAGAGAGAGAGAGAGAGAGAGATGTTAAATCACACAATAAATAAAGAATGGTTCTCTCTGTGGACGACTCTTGAGCAAATAAGAAAATTACAATCCAGTTCCTGGAAAGTGAATGAGTTTTTAATATTTACTCTGGAGTCGGAGTCGCAACCATAAAATTTCCTTGAGTCCTTGGAATAATGAATGATCGGCCCCTGGAGGCAGAGCAAAACCATTTCCTCCCTGCGAGTACGACCACCACGCCTGAACTTGCCGGCCATAATTCCCAAAACACCTTAAATTTGAGAGAAAAGAAATACTAATACCCTCCTTTCCCTAATGTTAATTAAGCGACTTACCGAGACTGCTTGAGCGATGGAGGTTAAGTTTTAATCCAAGTATTGAATGGGATTATTCGCCGAGCAGACGCCTGGCCCTGCGCTCACCGCCCCGGCTCATACTGAGAGAAATGCAAAATATATACAAGGTCTAAATATGGCTGTAATAACTCCAGGTTTCGCATTTCGAGTTCGTTCTCTCTCTCTCTCTCTCTCTCTCTCTCTCTCTCTCTCTCTCTCTCTCTCTCTCTCTCTCTCTCTCTCTCTCTCTCTCTCTCTCTCTCTCTCTCTCTCTCTCTCTCTCTCTCTCTCTCTCTCTCTCTCTCTCTCTCTCTTCAAGTGACAATCAATGATCTTAGGCTACTATGGCAGCCCCAAGACTCTTCCATTCCTTGATTCCCTCAGAGCAAAACCCGTCCACACTGCGCCGACTCAGGGCCACGACAACCCAGCGACTTTTCTATTTGACAAGTTGGCTCCCACGCTCAAAGAAGGGGGGGAGGGAGGTTTTATTGGCGTCTTGGTGTCTTGCCGACTGTCTGGGACACTCGGCCAACTAGTTGCCAGCATGTCGTACTAACCCTAACAACTCCAGACTCCCGTCACGACGTCGGCGCAGCATTCGGCAGCAGTCTCAAGACCTCTTTCAAGACACGCCCGACCCTTTCACATCAACACCCAAGACCTCGTGTACCCTAGAGTCGTGGGTAGTCGTGGCCAGAGTCGGTGCAATGTGAACAGGGCTTAAGTCATCGACGGACGACTCCGCACGTCA
>NW_026112263.1:0-2500 GCF_024679095.1 Eriocheir sinensis
AGGAAGGCTGTTCCAGTGAACAACCTATTCGAGAAATAACTGGGATGGTAGAGGCATCAATGCTGAAGAAGAAGAAGAAGGAGAGGAAGAGAGAAGGAAGAAGAGAAGAAAGGAAAGTAAAAGGAGGAGGAGGAGGAGGAGATGGGTGAACTGGAGAGAGCCGATAGCAGGAGATTATTGCCACTCACACACACACACACAGAGAGAGAGAGAGAGAGAGAGAGAGAGAGAGAGAGAGAGAGAGAGAGAGAGAGAGAGAGAGAGAGAGAGAGAGAGAGAGAGAGAGAGAGAGAGAGAGAGAGAGCATACACATATTGAGTTGCACAAAAAATAATAAGATTTTGTTGTTGTTGTTGTTGTTGTGAGTCGCGATGCGCTGGCGGTGAATAAATGGATGAAGTAAAAGAAAAACAGATAATGCCGCGGAGGACAAAGAGAATGAAAATCGATGTATTTTAACTGAGCTGTTTCTTGTTTCTTTCCTTTTATATTTAATTTTTCATTTTTTTTATCCGTTCATTATCACTTTCATTATTATTTCTTCCTTTTTCTTCCTTCTGTCTTTTTGTATTTGCTCACGAGGTCATTAACATTGCGATCTGAGATGCAGTTGACGAATACAAATAAATATATTAGTTAATTAATAGATGAATATAAACCAGAGTAAAGAGTATACACGAACACACAAACAAACGCTAAATTATGAATAAACCAAAAGTATATGAATGAATAATGAACGGGCATATATATTGCTTGATTACTCTCTCTCTCTCTCTCTCTCTCTCTCTCTCTCTCTCTCTCTCTCTCTCTCTCTCTCTCTCTCTCTCTCTCTCTCTCTCTCTCTCTCTCTCTCTCTCTCTCTCTCTCTCTCTCTCTCTCTCTCTCTCTCTCTCTCTCTCTCTCTCTCTCTCTCTCTCTCTCTCTCTCTCACACACACACACACACACACACACACACACACACACACCTCGAAATCCCTTGTATTTAAAAAATTGTTAGTATAAATATCCCACTTTTTCCTTTTTTTTTTCTTCATATAAATGACTATGGGCAACACGTTCATGTATTATTCACCGGAGCATAAATTAAGTGAGCTTATATTTAACAAAACCTGCGATAAAAATGTAGGCTTGATTCATTTACGGATTCTCTGAACGCTTACTTCATTTTGACTCAACGCTGTAATAAGGACAATTTGTTTATTGTAATATATGTATGGAGAAGCGTGTGTACTTATTTCTAATTTTCCAGGCAGATAAAAAACGTGTCATAAAGAGTTAAATACCAGAAGATCGCTTAAAAAATGTGTGTGTGTGTGTGTGTGTGTGTGTGTGTGTGTGTGTGTGTGTTTCAATGCCGCCCCTAAATAAATTGCTTTCACATAATCTCCATTACGTGAATCCATTAATACCTGCGAACACGTAAAATTATTCACACTTCTTTAAATATTTGTCGTTATTTCTATATTGCACCCACTCCCCCACTCGTCATCAAACAAAATAGTTTCATCTTTAGAACATCATTTCATGTTTTCTATGCCCTCTCTGGCCTAAATCTTCAGAAGGCTTATGGACCTGATGGAGTGCCTCCTATTGTCCTTAAAAAACTGTGCTTCTGTGCTGACACCCTGCCTGGTCAAACTCTTTCGCCTTTGCCTGTCAACATCTACCTTTCCTTCTTGCTGGAAGTATGCCTTCATACAGCCTGTGCCTAAGAAGGGTGACCGTTCCAATCCCTCAAACTACCGTCCTATAGCTTTGCTTTCTTGTCTATCTAAAGCATTTGAATCAATCCTTAACCGGAAGATTCAAAAGCACTTTTCCACTTTTGACCTTCTATCTGATCGCCAGTATGAGTTCCGCAAGGGGCGTTCTACTGGTGATCTCCTTGCCTTCCTAACTGATTTTTGGTCATCCTCTCTTAGCCGTTTCGGTGAAACCTTTGCTAATGCGCTGGACATATCAAAAGCCTTTGGTAGGGTCTGGCACAAATCTTTGCTCTCCAAACTATCCTCCTACGGTTTCTATCCTTCTCTCTGTACCTTTATCTCCAGTTTCCTCTCTGACCGTTCTATTTCTGTTGTGGTAGACGGCCACTGTTCTTCCCCTAAACCTATTAATAGTGGTGTTCCGCAGGGTTCTGTCCTATCTCCCACTCTCTTTCTGTTGTTCATTGATGATCTTTCCAAAACGAACTGTCCTATCCATTCTTACGCCGACGACTCTACTCTGCATTACTCAACTTTTAATAGAAGACCCACCCAACAGGAACTAAATGATTCCAGGCTGGAGGCGGCAGAACGCTTAGCCTCAGACCTTACTATTATTTCCGATTGGGGCAAGAAGAACTTGGTGTCCATCAACGCCTCAAAAACACAGTTTCTCCACCTTTCCACTCGACACAATCTTCCAAACAACTTTCCCCTATTCTTTGACAACACTCAGCTATCACCTTCTTCAACACTAAACATCCTCGGTCTATCCTTAACTCAAAATCTCAA
>NW_026112263.1:7500-20000 GCF_024679095.1 Eriocheir sinensis
GAAGCCTTCTCAGACTACCACCAGGGTCATAAATCTAGCTGTGGAAAGTCCCTTAACTCTTACGAAAGCCTAGCCTAATGTGTGTGCCTGGGCGCCGAAATGTTTTACGAATATGACCCTTCGCCCCTTCCCGCCGTGTGAGGGTCTTGTACATTTATGAAGGCTGTGTTATGTCTTACTTTCTTTCTTTTTCGGCTGCTTTCGTGTTCTTCGTCTTCCTATTCAGGTATTTTGTGTTTTCTACTATTCATTTTTATTATTTCCTTTTTCTTCTTTTTTTCTTCTTTCTCTTTTTTCTTATTCCTGTTCTTATTCTTCTTTGAGCTGAGCGGTTAAGTTATATATCGACTTTTTTGTGTTTCCTGTCTTTCCTCAGTAGGATTACAACTACACGACCTAACACAGCACCCAGTGAAAGACAGTGAGCTTCTTGTGTCTAACTAACGTAGAAAATCTGTCACTATAGTCTGTTCAGAGCATGAAGTCCGTTCAGGGTGGAGCTGGTATCGTCGTTTACCTCTACCCATGCTGCCAAATCAGCCTTCGTACATGCGTCTCTCTCTTATTTCCCATCCATGTGCTATTTGAAAGCGATATTTTATATATTCTGTATATAGTAAAGGAAGCTACATAGTACAATGAGTGTCGATGTTTAGGATTATAACAAGGATTTGTATAAATTCTATGACATGTGGCAGCGATTTTTTCCCATGTAGCCACGTTGTGGTGTTGGTAGTGGTGGTGGTGGTGGTGGTCGGTGTGTCCCCCTTGGTCCCTCCCCCGGGTCGAGAGGGAGAGAGAGAGAGAGATAAGTAGGTCGGGAGAGAGTGCTAATCTGATAATTGGCTTTCGAACTGGCAGCGCTGCACTCAAGGGAATTCTGGAATCTGCCACACCTTGAACCGACTTCATGCTCCGAACAGACTATAACGTAGAAGTACAAAGCTTGACCCGTATACCAGCACACCTGTTTTGAAAAGGAGGAAAATTTTAATCCCCCAGAGAATTTTAATCCCAGAGGGAAAACACGTGTGGGCCCTCATAGACGCCACACTTCAAACTCTCCCGCGTGACTCGACCGATTTAAAGCCGCCTCCCTCCAGGTGTTGATACAAAATTCATCTTAACTGTAAAGCTCACCGATATATCGTCTTGCAACAGTAAATAAAAAAAAGAAGTAATCATGCCGTCCAACTATTTCAATTGCTGTAATTGTTCAAAGAAATATGCTGCGATTCACTACCAAACCAGCGACTCGATGTGTAGGTACTGTGTCTTAGACTTACGTATTCAGGCACTACAAACAACCAACGAGGATCTACAACGCTCCAATTCTTTACTTTGGGACATCGTGACGTCACACCCTCAACTCCCTTCTTCTTCTTCTTCTTCTTCTTCTTCTTCTTCTTCTTCTTCTTCTTCTTCTTCGTCTTCTTCTTCTTCTTCTTCTTCGTCTTCTTCTTCTTCTTCTCCCTCTTCACCCTCCACCACCAGCACCGCCATCAACCCCGCCCCCTCCCCCACCCATCCCACCATCACCACCACCTACTCTTCCTCCTCCCCTTCCTCTTCCTCACTCTTCTCTTCCGCCCCTTCCTCCTCCTCCAACTCTGCCCCCTCCTCCACATCATCAACATCCTCCTCCTCTACTCCCCCCCAGCCAACCCCTTCTTCCTCTTCCTCCTCCTCCGCCTCTGCCGCCTCCTCATACATTTCTTCTCCCCCCTCCTCCACATCCTCAACATCCTCCTCCTCTACTCCTCCCCAGTCAACCCCTACCGCCCCTTCCTCCTCCTCCGCCTCTGCCCCCTCCTCCACATCCTCAACATCCTCCTCCTCTACTCCACCCCAGTCAACCCCTTCCTCCACTTCCTCCTCCTCCGCCTCTGCCCCCTCCTCCACATCCTCAACATCCTCCTCCTCTGCTCCCCTGCAGTCAACCCCTTCCGCCTCTTCCTCATCTTCCCTTGGCTCCCCCTTGTCCCTCTCCTCTACCAGCCCTCCTAACGCCTCCACGTCCAGTCGCCACCACACTTCCCCTCCTCACTACTCATCCATTAGACGCCACAAGACCATTCTTCCTGCTGTGGTCTGCGTAGATCAGACACAGTTTCGGGGCACAGACAAGCTGAAAACATCTGTTAGACTTGTAGGGGACTCGCTGGTTAGAGGTCAATTAACGGAATTCTGCGGCAGGAATACAGAGACGCGGAGGCGTTATTGTATTCCGGGAGCCAAACTGGACGACATTACTTCAGCTGTCGATGCTGTCACGGAACTCGCGAAGGAAGACACAGTTTATATGATTCACGCGGGGACAAATGACGTTCAGTCTACTCAAACTCATGCCCTACTATCAAAAAACCGTCAGGTCATTCGGCGTTACAAGACCAAGTCCCCTCACGTCATTGTCTTTGGAATTCTACCCAGAATCAGCGCTTACGCCGGCTTCAACAGCAAAGCGAGCAACATCAATACTAGTCTGAAGGAAATTTGTGACGACGAAGGCGTGGCGTTTACAAACGCCTGGCACCACTTCCTTGAGCCCCCAGACTTGTTTTGGAACGATGGACTACATCTGAATGAGGTTGGATCGGCGCGTTTCGGGAGGCTTCTGGACGAGGCAGTGAAAAGCTTTTCGAAAAGCATTTCAAAAAACGGCGGGCGAGGACGGGTCAAAGGCAGCCCTTGATCAACCAACCCGTAGCGTCAGTGCGACTCACAAGAAACTGTGTAACTAACCACGCCTCCGACAAGCGAACTGGTACAACTCGTCACGGCCACATTTCTATCATGTACACAAATGCACGTAGTTTAATACCCAAAAAGGACGAAATTAGGGCGTATATTGCAACAGAAAAACCAGATGTGGTAGCCATCACAGAGACTTGGGCCAACTCTACCCATCTAGAATCCGAAATGTCATTCCCTGGGTACGAAAGCTTCCACAAAAGTCGAAAGCACAAGAAAGGAGGAGGAGTAGTTTGCTACGTAAAAAGTACACTCCCTGCCATAAAAATAGACAAACAGGACGCAGAGAAATACGATTCTGTCTATGTGGAAATAACCGCAAATAACAAGAAACTAACACTTGCAACCGTATACAGGCCTCCGAAACAACAGGCAGCCGATGACACTGCCCTCTACGAAGAGATTCACTCTCTAACACAAAGCAAGGAAGCAATTATAATTGGGGACTTTAATTGCCCTAACATTGACTGGGGACTGATGACTGGAGATCAAGAGGGTAACAAGCTTTTAGAAATGGTGGAGGATTCGTTCCTCACTCAAGTTGTAACTCAACCAACAAGAGAAAACAATCTGCTGGATCTGGTATTAGTAAGCGACCCCGACCTCATTCGCGACTGTACAGTTGGTGAGAAACTTAATGGGTGCGATCACCACTTAATCCGTTTTAATATCAACATATGTCAGAAACTCGTAGACAATCCATCAGTGATACCAGATTACAAAAAAGGAAATTTCAACTTAGCCCGTGCACTGCTTCCCCCTACGACCTGGGACCAACTTGGCATCACCGACAATACAATCGACAACGCGTGGAACGTCTTCAAAGATAAGCTGTTGCAAGTAGAGAAGGCTACAGTGCCTACGAAATCCAGGCGAGTAAATGGGGCCGTAGATCCACCGTGGATGACCAGAGAAATAAAAAGGGCAGTAAACCTAAAAAAAAGGAATTATAATTTGATGAAAGAGAATGCTACGGCCGAAGCCAGCACACAGTACCACAACAGCCTCAGAGCTTGTCGCAGCCTTATTCGGAGTAGCAAACGCAACTATGAAAAGCAAATAGCGCGCGAAATCAAAACTAACTCCAAGAAATTCTTCACGTACATAAGATCGAAAAAGAAAGTAAAATCCAATATTGGTCCCCTGACAGACGAGACTGGATCTGTAACTCAGGACAGTAAACAGATGGCCAGAATCCTCAACAGTAACTTCGCATCCGTATTCACAGTCGAGGACATCGAAACCATTCCCGAGAGCCCTGCCCCGCCGAGTGAGATCACGCCGCTAGAAATTGACTCAATATGCGACCAAGTAGTATAAATGTAATTGGACAAACTCGACACGAACAATTCAACGGTACCCGACAGTTTGTCCCCGCGGTTATTAAAAGAGCTTAAACAACAAATACTTCAACCACTCACTACCATATTCAACCGGTCAGTTCAACTAAACAAGGTCCCGGAAGACTGGAAGATGGCGAACGTAACACCGATTTTCAAAAAAGGAGACAAAAGCGTTGCATTAAACTACAGGCCCATAAGTTTGACATCAGTGGCAGGAAAAATACTCGAAAAGATTATTAGAGATAAACTTGTTAAGTTTCTAGAAAACAATAATATAATCTCCGACACCCAGCATGGCTTCAGAAACAAGCGCTCCTGCCTAACGAATTTATTAGACTTCTTCCAAGGTATATATAAGAACTGGGATGCCCACATCCCCAGTGATGTTATATACCTGGACTTTCAGAAAGCCTTCGACAAGGTACCGCACGAGCGACTCCTTAAGAAACTGCACTCGGCGGGCATCGGAGCCAATCTGATCGCGTGGATAAGAGATTGGCTCACCGACAGAAAACAACGAGTACTACTCAACGGACAGCCTTCCGATTGGCTACCCGTCACTAGTGGAGTGCCTCAAGGGTCAGTGCTGGGACCCATCCTCTTTATCATATATATCAATGACCTAGAATCAGGACTGAAATCCACAATATCGAAATTTGCAGATGACACCAAGGTGGGTGGAGATGCCCTCACAAAGACCGACTGCGAAATCATTCAGAAAGACCTCAATCACATTATCGAATGGTCGGAAAAATGGCAAATGTCTTTTAATGTTGACAACTGCAAAGTCATGCACATTGGGTCCCAAAATAGTAACCACACATACATCATGAATGGGAGACCTCTGCAAGCGATGTAGGAGGAAAAGGATCTTGGAGTCACTATCAGCAGTGACCTGAAACACGCGAATCACTGTAAAAAAGCATACAACAAGGCCAACATTATGCTCGGGTTCATAGCGAGGAACTTCGAGTGTAAAACACCAGACGTGATGCTATCTTTGTATAATTCCATGGTAAGACCGCACCTCGAGTATGCAGTGCAGTTCTGGTCTCCCAATTACAGAAAGGACATTGCTTTACTGGAAAGGATTCAACGACGCGCCACAAAGATGATTCCAACCTTCAGGGCTCAACCGTACGAGGAACGACTCAAGCGACTCAATCTCTTTACATTGGAGAAAAGACGCCTACGAGGGGATATGATTCAAGTCTTCAAGTATCTAAAAAAGTTCAATAACATCGATTACTCCAAATTCTTTGAACTGCAAACCAACTCAAGAACTAGAAATAACGGTTTACCCATTCAGTCGAGTCGATGTAACACAGACATTGGAAGGAGTTTCTTTTCAAACCGAGTCATCCGCCACTGTAACAATCTTCCCTCAGAAGTAGTAAATGCGAATACCATCAACTCCTTCAAATATAGAATCGACCGTCATTTCGCTGCGTCAGGAGTAAACTGAATAACGAGGGGCTTCCATCTGCTCCTCAATATCGAGGTGCTTTCATCTGCTCACCAAGCCCCAAGTGGCGGTCGAGCAGATTAAATCACCCAAGCGGGCGACCTCGTAATGAGCCAATAGGCTTTCTGTTGCCTGCATTTCCATGTTTCCATGTTTCCATGTTTCCATGTTTCCTCCTCCTCCTCCTCCTCCTCCTCCTCCTCCTCCTCCTCCTAAATCTATGAGCTTGTCAATAGATATGAGTTATCACCTCGATAAAATGTGTATATGAGGTGTGTGTGTGTGTGTGTGTGTGTGTGTGTGTGTGTGTGTGAAGCAAATGGTCATACACACATATATAGAGAAATTATCGCACACACACACACACACACACACACACACGCGCGCACTACTTTAGTAAGATTATATTGAAAATTACTCTTGTTTTTTGTTCCTCTAAATCTTTCTCTCCCTCCCTCCTCCTCCATCTTCGGAATACGAGCATTTGAATCTTTCGTCTGAATGTTTTTATCTTTTTTTTTTATTACTGAAGTTATAATCATCCATAATCTCTCTCTCTCTCTCTCTCTCTCTCTCTCTCTCTCTCTCTCTCTCTCTCTCTCTCAGTGATCTTTGCGGAGAGAGAGAGAGAGAGAGAGAGAGAGAGAGAGAGAGAGAGAGAGAGAGAGAGAGAGAGAGAGAGAGAGAGAGAGAGAGAGAGAGAGAGAGAGAGAGAGAGAGAGAGAGAGAGCTTTGTTGACATCGTTAGGAGTAAATCTTTATGCCGGAGACAGAAGCCAGACAGTGTCTTCTTTTATGTCTGTTGTAAATACGAGAGGCATATAGATGCAGGCAGACAAACAGAGGTCTTTCTTATGTGGCATTGTTGCATTCTAATGTGCTGGGGATTTCTTCCAACACAAAAAGCACTTCCCAAAATTGAACTCCTTTGCTATAATGTTGATTTTTTTTTCTACGAGTGATTTTCCTTAAGTAAATCCATCTTATTCCTGAGACTTCTCAGGCTGGTGATGTAAGCCTTCAGCCCAGCCTCCTGCACACGTCTATGATTGCGACGCCGCTGCCTGGCTGTGTTGTGCAATGCCTGGCCTCACCTGCTGGCATGTATCACACAGACAGCCATACATTAAGAAAGACAGGAAGACAGGCGGCCAGACAACCGGACAGACAGATATACAAGAGTTAAACACAGGCCACGCGTGTTTTGCTGTCATTTTTGTTCCCAAAGTTTTGAGTCTTCATTGACAAGTTGCTCATCACTTTTTTTCTATTTGTCTTGTGTGTGTGTGTGTGTGTGTGTGTGTGTGTGTGTGTGTGTGTGTGTGTGTGTGTGTGTGTGTGTGTTGTGTGTGTGAGCGTGTGTGTGTGTGTGTGTGTGTGTGTGTGTGTGTGTGTGTGTGTGTGTGTGTGTGTGTGTGTGTGTGTGTGTGTGTGTGTGTGTGTGAAGAGGGGTGAGTGTGTGAGTGGGAAGAAGGGTGAATGTGTGTGTGTGTGTGTGTGTGTGTGTGTGTGTGTGTGTGTGTGTGTGTGTGTGTGTGTGTGTAGGGGGTTGAGTGTGTGTGTGTGTGTGTGTGTGTGTGTGTGTGTGTGTGTGTGTGTGTGTGTGTGTGTGTGAAGATGGGTGTGTGAGGGAAGAAGGTGAATGTGTGGGGCGTGTGTGTGTGTGTGTGTGTGTGTGTGTGTGTGTGTGTGTGTGTGTGTGTGTGTGTGTGTGTGTGTGCGGGTGCGGGTGAGTGTGAGTGTGTGTGTGTGTGTGTGTGTGTGTGTGTGTGTGTGTGTGTGTGTGTGTGTGTGTGTGAAGAGGGTGAGGTGAGGGAAGAAGGGTGAATGTGTGTGTGTGTGTGTGTGTGTGTGTGTGTGTGTGTGTGTGTGTGTGTGTGTGTGTGTGTGTGTTTGTGTGTGTGTGAAGAGGGGTGAGTGTGTGATTGGGAAGGGTGAATGTGTGTGTGTGTGTGTGTGTGTGTGTGTGTGTGTGTGTGTGTGTGTGTGTGTGTGTTTTTGTGTGTGTGTGAAGAGCCTTCATCCGGAAGGGAGTTACGATGGGAACAATCGGTTAGATTGTTCGCATTGCAATTCATCGGCCCCTGCCGGAACGCCGATGACTGTGGCACTCAACCATACCTTTTACTATACTACAGATAAATAATACAAAAAATAAAGAATTATACATAAAGAATAACAAAATAAAGGACGAGTTGGGTCTTATGGGGCGCTGCTGGCATAGCGCTGCTGCGTTCCCGCGGATCACTGCGAGGCTGACCTGCTGCCGCAGCCACTCCGTTTCCCGCTTTTCCCCGTCCTCTCGGATGCGCCTGCCGAGGGTCTTGATGAGGTCGCTGAAGGCGGGACCGAGGACCTGGTCGTTCCACCGTCAGCGGCATGAAGTCATACCGCTGACCGAGGTCGGCGTAGCGCTGCCGTTTCCGGCCTCGGCGGAGTGCGGCAGCGCCTGCTGTGGTAGCGCAGTCGATGAGGTGGGTGCTGCCGAAGGTGTTCACGCAGGTGGCGTCCCACGCTAGCATCTTGCCCTGCGTGAATGGGTAAATAGTGATGCCGTCGGGACGGCGTCCATCGCCGCGGTCTAGACCCCGCGGCTCGAGGATGGCCGCCACACCGGCAGATGACAGTGCCCTGTACACCACATCGTTGAGGGCTGCGTGGCGGGGCAGGCGACCGGGGTCTCTTGCAGGACAGGTTGTGGTGTCCCAGCCTGTCCGCCATGGCTCCGCAGCGACATCGGTGGGGCTGCTGTGGGGACTCCCAGTCGCAGGGCTACTTCCTGTCCGGACCGCCTCGTCGGGGAGGAGAAGCGAGACTCGACGGGAAGGGCCGAGAGCCAGGCGCCGCTGTGAGGAGCCCGGGCAGCAAGGAGCCGCGCTCTGTCAACCTGGTTAGCGTGGGACAGAAGATTGGATAGGCGGTGTTCGGAGGCTGCCTCGTCAAGGTGGCGCTGCTGTAAGGGCTCTTCAGGGTTGAAGGTGGACATTGCGTAGCCGTAAAGGCGTCGATGGCGGATGCTGGGGAGCCGGTCTGTCGCCGGTGGGGCGGCGGTTGATTGTACAGACCAGGTCTCGCGTAGCATCCACAGACGCAATGTAGGCAGGCAGCGCCACATCAGCCAGCCGTCTGAGGCCCAATCCAAGCCGAAGTGGAGAGAGGCTTGGGTCCAGGCTGTCGTCGAGGGCCACGTTGCAGCTACGTGATGTGGCATCCCATAGCTGCTGGTCTATGGCCCTAAGGTCATCCCCTGCCAGATATACCGGTGCCGCACGCATGAGGTGGGTGGCTCGCGGCACAGAAGCATACCTGGTCAGGAAGAACAAAGCCATATGGCTGCTGATAAGGCTAGTTCTATGAATGAGGGTCTCAGTCAGGCGTTTGATGTTATCCAGCGCTTCGCCAGCGGAGTCTGGGTGAATGGGGCTCCAAGAAGAGAGGCTGTTGATAGGTGTGGATCGGGCTCTGTTTAAAAAAGCGTCGAAGGTGGTGAGGCCTCCAGCGTTGTCGTTGCTGGTACTTGGGGCAACGTCGCCGATAATGCCAGTACCAACGTTGTCTCCCCGGGGTCCAAGGTGAGTGACCTCACACTTCAGTGGGTTGACCTCCAACCCAATGGCGCGGAATGCTGGAATTATACGTTGCAAATCGGCCGCGACTGTGGCAACAGGCCCAGCGAGCGTGCCATCGTCCAGATACCAGACGTTTAGTGGAGAGCCAAGAGATTGTATGATGGGGTCCACCGCCAGGGCGAATAGTAGCGGTCCCAAGGGGTCACCCTGCTGCACCCCGCGACAGGATGGGATGCAGGCTGTTCCAAAATGGAGGGGTGACGGCTGGGAATAAGCTTGAGTCACCAATGGCGCAGCCAATGGAAATCGTCACAAAACTTCACGCAGCAATGCAGACCTGTGTATCGTGTTGAAGGCGTTGTCGACGTCCAGCTTGATTAAGACGGCGTCGGTTTGCTGAGCGTGTGTCGGCGAACTCACGCACCGCGTGAACGGCCGCCTCGCAGCCCAGGCGCGTTCCTACTCCTAGCTGGGCAGGACACAGCTCAGGTGAGAGGGCAGAGGACATACGTTTGGAGAGGAGTTTGCTGGCTAGACGGCGATAAATTGTGCCAACTGCAATGGGCCGCAAGCCTCCATCCTTTTTCTTTAAGGCAAAGAGGTTGGCACTGAAGAAGGCTTGCCTTGCGGGTTCAGGTATGTTTCCTGCTAGGGCGGCATTGCAGAGTTCGGTGATCGCCCCTAGAAGCCTTTGTCCTGCTTCGGCTGTGTTTTTCGTTACAAGTTGCTGTAAGTGCATGGGTCGGATGCCGTCAAGGCCGGCAGCAGAGCCTGGGGAGAAGGCGTGGATGGCAGCCAGCACGTCCTCTTTAGACACCTCGAGGTGGCCAGGGTCTGTGTCGGATAGCTGGGGCAGTGGCTCGTCGCTGTCTCCCGGTGGGTGTTTGGTCTGGAGGGCGGCTAGAGTGTCCGCGCTAGGGGGTGCGACGCTGTCTGAGGTGGTGAGGAGTCGAAGGGCAGCGCGTATATCTCCGTCGGCGCACTTTCTGGTGACGCGCCTTGCCAAGGCTTCATCGGTGTCGGTTTCAGTTATTGAGAGAAATGATCTGAGCATGATTGATGGAGTGAAGGATAAGATGAGTGTTATCTTCCATAAACCTGCTGCTGGAGGGACTGTTCACTATGTGCTGAAATGTGATCCAGAGGTTCGTGCTTTCATTCATAGGAAAAATGACAAGTTAAAGATGAAGTGGGGTGTGTATCAGGTGCGTGATCGCTACCATGCATTGATGTGCTACCACTGCTTGAAGTTTGGCCACAAGATGGGGAATTGCCAGGCCAAGGCCAACGGTCAGGCTCCTCATTGCTACAAGTGTGCTGGTGAACATGAGGGGCGCACATGTCGGTCTGATGTGAGGAAGTGCTTGAACTGCAATATGGCAAAACGTCAGGATGATCACGGAGTGAGCAGTCTAACTTGTCCTATTTTTGCCGCCGAAATAAATAGGATTAGACTCAGCACTGACCATGGCTTCTGATATGCAAAGGATTAAGTGTGGACTATTGAATGTGCAGTCGGCAAGAAACAAGACTTTTGAAATAAGGGAAATTATCAATAGTCAACAACTTGATTTTTATGCTATTACTGAGACTTGGCTGACGGACTTTGACTCTGCAGTGATGAAGGAAATGACTCCTGTGACTCATTCTTTCTTGCACAATTCAAGGAGAGACGGTCGTGGGGGTGGTGTGGGTTGTTCGTCTCCAATGCTATGAAGAAAGTAAAGAAGTGTGAGCCCCCATCTTATAACAGCTACGAACTGTTGCAAGTTGAGTGTGACACAAATGGGAATAAACTGACAATTATAACAGTGTACAGACCACCATCTACTAGCCTCAGCTTGTTTATAGAGGAGTTTGGACTATACTTAGAAACTATTGATATGGTGTCCATGAATATTATAGTGTGGGTGATTTCAATCTTTGGCTGGATGATCCTGAGGCTCGCTATGTGCAACATTTTATTGATATGATATCAGTGTTCAATCTCGCCAATGTTGTGGATCGACCTACATCGATTTGTGGACATATCATTGATTTGGTGTTGATTGATAGATCAGGTGAACTGGTACGTGAGCTTCATGTGGATGACTTATGCTCCCTTTCCCCGGTACATAAATTTGTGTCTTTTAGTATATCCTTGAAACTCAACAGAAAACAGTTTAAGCAAATTAACTTTCGTTCTACAAGGAATTTGAACTGTGACACGTTATTAAAACAGATGTATGACAGAATTATGGAACGCTATGGTGAATTATGTAATCATGGGTCAGTAATTGAGTGTCATCTATGTTTATATAGTATTTACAATGCTGTGATGAAAGAGGAATACGAAAATATGTGTCCTGCAGTAGAGAAGAGAATAGAAGTGAAAGATAATGCCCCATGGTACAATGAAGAGATCAGAAGATCGAAAACTATCAAAAAAAGGAAGGAGAGGCTGTGGCGAAGGCACCGGACTGAGGAACGTAGAGTGGAATTTACTCGGGCACGCAACTATGTCAAAAGGCTCATTGAGATAAGAAAACGTAATTTTTATAAAGAGAGAACTGAACAGGCTGGACCAAATATACATAAACTTTACAAGATACTGGATGATCTGACCGGAAATAAGAAGAAACAGAAATTGCCAGAAGGATATGTTGACAGTGAGTTAGCTAATGAATTTCTACAGTTTTTCGAGAACAAGATAAGAAGAATTGTTTCGGCATTCAGTCGTAGTGATAGCGTTGTGTCTGGGAATGAACACATCTCTGAACCAGAAGTGAAATTAACTGTGTTTCAAACTGTTACTGAGTCAACTGTTAAGGATGTGATAACGAGAGCAAAATACACCCATTGTGCTAATGATCCAATGCCAATTAGCATATTTGATGGCAACGTGAATTTCGGCAGGCTGATAACTATTATGACAAAGATGGTGAACGCAAGTATATCTGAAGGAGTGTTCACTAACTCAGAAAAGCAGGCCATTATTAAGCCTATATTGAAGGGAGATCTAGACCCACAGTTGCTTTCTTCGTTTCGCCCTGTGTCGAACTTGACATTTCAGTCTAAAGTTTTGGAAAGTGTTCTTCTTATACAGCTGACAGACCACCTGAACAAGGTTGGTGCGATTCATGACAATCAGTCGGCATATCGCAATTTATATTCCACTGAGACAGCTCTGTGCACTGTTGTGAGTGACATGCGTGTGCTTATGGATGGAGGAGAATGTGGATTGTTGCTTTTATTGGACTTGAGTGCGGCGTTTGATACAGTGGTGCACGATACGCTATTGGAAATTTGTGAACATAATGGTATTGAACGTAGTGCTCTCTCATATCTCAAGAGCTATCTAGAAGGTCGAACCTATTGTGTACAGATAGGAGA